>NC_090812.1:62376910-62379410 GCF_000390325.3 Nicotiana tomentosiformis | reverse complement strand
CCATGCGCACGGCACCTTGCGGCGCTACTTGCACGAGGCCTCGCCGTTCCGTTGACAAAAGCCATCAGCTGCCACGAGCGATGTCGCCTCCCGATGTTGCCCACAACAATCGATGGCAATCGAAGCGTACTGGGCTTAGCCCCATGCGCACAGCACCTTGCGGCGCTACTTGCACGAGGCCTCTCCGTTGAGTTGCCAAAAGCCATCAACCGCCACAAGCGATGCCAGACACAACTCACAACAACCGATGGCAATCGGAACATACTGGGTTTAGCCCCATGCACACGGCACCTTGCGGCGCTACTTGCACGAGGCCTCGTCGTTCCGTTGCCAAAAGCCATCAGCCGCCATGAGCGATGTCGCCTCCCAATGTTGCCCGCAACAATCGATGGCAATCGGAACGTACTGAGCTTAGCCCCATGCGCACGGTACCTTGCGGCGCTACTTGCACGAGGCCTCTCCGTTCAGTTGCCAAAAGCCATCAACCGCCACAAGCGATGCCAGACACAACTCACAACAACCGATGGCAATCGGAACGTACTGAGTTTAGCCCCATGCGCATGGCACCTTGCGGAGCTACTTGCACGAGACCTCGCCGTTCAGTTGCCAAAAGCCATCAGCTGCCACGAGCGATGTCGCCTCCCGATTTTGCCCCCAACAACCGATGGCATTCGAAACATACTAAGCTTAGCCCCATGCGTATGGCACCTTGCGGCGCTACTTGCACGACGCTCCACCATTCCGTTGCCAAAAGCCATCGGCCACCACGAGCGATGCCCACCACCAGACGTACTAAGAGCACACACGAGTACTTGCCGACACGCTTTGCGAACATCTGGGACGTAGCACGGACAAGCCGTGCATGCCCCCAATGCCCACGCCACATGCCAGCATCCCCCGTGCATGCCCGCCTCGGCCAGGCAGCAAGCACCTTGAGGTGCCTTTCAACACCTCTACCCCCTTATATATGTCTTAAAAAAAAAAACCAAGTGACAAGAGTAGACATGTTTTGGCTAGAGAATCATAATAGACATGTACAACACCAAAATGCACAAACCAAAGTACAACTTAGCTAATATATTCACAAATGACTTTTAAACATTGTAAATGATATTTTTTACAAAAAATAATATTTTTTTCAATAAATATTTATTATAAAACGAAAAAATACATAATAAAATACAAAAAATAAGAAAATTATTATAAATATATAAAAAACAATGGAGAAAATTTCCAATACATCAAGTAATAATATAACACATAAAATAATAAATATTTTATAAAACAAGTACGATAAAAACTATTTAAAAATACAAAAAATGCATAAAATTTAATAAACAATATGTAAAAAATAGGTAAAATACATAGTATTATTATAAAAATATATAGATGACCAACCACCAATAACCATGACGCACCTCCATTGTGACAACCACCATAAGTGATTCCGATATCAAACCACCGCTGCAAACCACCAACCATCGCCGATCACTACCGCTCGAACCACCGCAATTTTCCACCACCGCCAGCCACGACCACCAACCACCAACATCATTGTGCTTGACATCTTGTTAAACATTGGCTAGCACTAGATATGGTGCGACGTGGTGCGACGTCGTGCCATGGCCACGCCCTGCCATGTCCTGCGTCCTGCCGTGGCCATGTCCTGTCATGTCCTGCGTTGTGCCATGGCCATGTCCTGCCACATCCGACGCCGTGCCATGAGACGTCCGATGCCGTGCCATGGACACGCCCTGCGTCGTGCCATGGCCATGTCCTTCCACGTCCGACGCCGAGCCATGGCCACGTCCGACGCCGAGCCATGGCCACGCCCTGCCATGTCCTGCGTCCTGCCATGTCCTGCGTCCTGCCGTGGCCACGTCCTGCCATGTCCTGCGTCCTGCCATGTCCATGTCCTGCGACGTCCGACGCCGTGCCATGAGACGTCCGATGCCGTGCCATGGCCACGCCCTGCGTCGTGCCATGGCCATGTCCTTCCACGTCCGATGCCGAGCCATGGCCATGTCCGACGCCGAGCCATGGCCACGCCCTGCCATGTCCTGCGTCCTGCCATGTCCTGCGTCCTGCCGTGGCCATGTCCTGTCATGTCCTGCGTCGTGCCATGGCCATGTCCTGCCACGTCCGACACGTCCTGCGTCGGGCCATAGCCACGCCCTGCCATGTCCTGCGTCCTGCCATGTCCCGTCATGTCCTGCGTCGTGCCATGGCCATATCCTACCACGTCCGACACCGTGCCATGGCCACGCCCTGCCATGCCCTGCGTCGTACCATGGCCATGTCCTTCCACGTCCGACGCCGAGCCATGGCCACGCCCTGCCATGTCCTGCGTCCTGCCATGTCCTGCGTCCTGCCGTGGCCACGTCCTGTCATGTCCTGCGTCGTGCCATGGTCATGTCCTGCGACGTCCGACGCCGTGCCATGAGACGTCCGATGTCGTGCCATGGCCACGCCCTGCGTCGTGTCATGGCCATGTCCTTCC
>NC_090812.1:62286910-62371910 GCF_000390325.3 Nicotiana tomentosiformis | reverse complement strand
ACTCGGATCACCTAAAAAGTTTTCGGGCCATCATATACGACATAAGAAACCATAGTCAGCGCCCCGCCATGACCATTCCTCATTATTTATGTTTTTCGGATAAAAAACTAGAATTCCGCCCGATTCCCATATTTTTGTGTGCTATAGTCCGAGTGGGCCAGGCCCCCTGACTGGGATCGCCTAAAAATTTTCGGGCCATCAAATACCACCTAGGGAACCATAGTAATAGCACGGCATGATCGTTCCTCATTTTTTGCATTTGTCGGGCAAAAAACTAGAATTCCGCGAGATTCCTATATTTTCATGTGCTATAGCCCGCGCCTTCGAAGTGGGCCGGGCCCCCTAACTAGGATCGCCTAAAAAAATTTCGGGCCATTAAATACGACCTAGGGAATCATAGTCACCGCCACGCCATTATCGTTCCTCATTTTTTGCATTTTTTGGCCAAAAAATTAGAATTCCGCCCGATTCCCATATTTTCGTGTGTAGCCCACGCCTTCCAAGTGGTCCCGGGTCCCCCGGACCGCGATAACCTAATATTTTTTCGGGCTATCAAATATGACTTAAGGAACCATAGTCACCGCCCCACCATGACCTTTCCTCATTGTTTGCATTTTACGTCCAAAAAAACTAGAATTCCGCCTGATTCCCATATTTTCGTCTACTATAGCCCACGTCTTTCGAGTGGGCCGGGCCCCCTGGACTCGAATCGCCTAAAAGATTTTTGGGCCATCAAATACGACCTAGGGAACCATAGTCACCGCCCCGCCATGATAGTTCCTCATGTTTTGCATTTTTCGGCCAAAAAACTAGAATTTTGCCCGATTCCCATATTTTCCTGTGCTGTAGCCCATGCCTTCCAACTGGTCCCGGGACCCCCGGACCCCGATAACCTAAAATTTTTCCGGGCCATCAATTACGACGTAAGGAACCGTAGTCACCGCCCCGACATGACCTTTCCTCATTTTTTGTGTTTTACAGCCAAAAAATTAGAAATCTGCCCGATTTCACATTTTTCGTGTGCTATAGCCCACGCCTTCCAAGTGGACCCGGGACCCCCGGACCCCGATTACCTAAAAAGATTTTGGGCCGTCGAATACGACCTAAGGAACCATAGTCACCGCCCCGCCATGAAAGTTCCTCATGTTTTGCATTTTTCGGTAAACAAAATTAGAATTCTGCCCGATTCCCATATTTTTGTGTGCTGTAGCCCACACCTTCGAAGTGGTCCCAGGACCCCCGGACCCCGATAACCTAAAAGTTTTCCAGGTCATCAAATACGACCTAAGTAACCATAGTCACCGCCCCACATTGATCGTTCCTCATGTTTTATGTTTTTCGGCCAAAAAATTAGAATTCCGCCCGATTCCCATATTTTCGTGTGCTATAGCCCACGCCTTCCAAGTGGGCCGGGCCCCATGACTCGGATCGCATAAATTTTTTTCAGGCCATCAAATATGACCTAGGGAACCATATCACCACCCTGCCATGATCGTTCCTCATGTTTTGCATTTTTCGGTCAAAAAACTAGAATTCCGCCCGATTCCCATATATTCGTGTGCTATAGCCCACGCCTTCCACGTGGTCCCAGGAACTCCGGACCCCGATCGCCTAAAAGTTTTTGGGCCATCAAATACGACCTAAGGAACCATAGTCACCACCCCGCTATGATCATTCCTCATTTTTTGTGTTTTTCGGCCAAAATATTAGAATTTCGCACGATTCCCATATTTTCGTGTGCTATAGCCCACGCCTTCCCAACGGGTAGGACCTCCAGGAGTCAGATCGCCTAAAATTTTTCTAGGCCATCAAATACGACCTAAGGAACCATAGTCACCGCCCCGCCATGATCGTTCCTCACCTTTTGCAGTTTACGGCCAAAAAACTAGAATTCCGCCCGATTCCCATATTTTCGTGTGCTATAGCCCATGCCTTTCAAGTGGTCCCGGGACCCCCGAATCCCGATCTCCTAAAAAATTTTCGGGCCATCAAATACGACCTAAGGAACCATAGTCACTGCCCGCCATGATCGTTCCTCATGTTTTTTGTTTTTCGACCAAAAAACTTAAATTCCGCGCGATTCCAATATTTTCGTGTGCGCCCACGCCTTCCGAGTGGTCCCGGAACCCGATCGCCTAAAATTTTTTCAGTCCATCAAATACGACCTAAGGAACCATAGTCACCGCCCCGACATGATCGTTCCTCATTTTTTGCATTTTTCGGCCAAAAAAGTAGAATTGCGCGCGATTCCTATATTTTCGTGTGCTATAGCCCACTCCTTCCGAGTGGGCCTGGCCCCCCGAACTCGGATCGCCTAAACTTTTTTTGGGCCATCAGATACGACCTAAGAAATCATAGTCACCACCCCCCATAATCGTTCCTCATTTTTTACGTTTTTCGGATAAAAACTAGAATTCCGCCCGATTCCCATATTTTCATGTGCTATAGCCCGCGCCTTCCGAGTTGTCACTCGAACCGCCTAAAACAATTTCGGGTCATCAAATACCACCTAGGGAACCATATTCATAGCACGACATGATCGTTCCTCATCTTTTTCATTTTTCAGGCAAAAAACTAGATTTCCGTCCGATTCCCATATTTTCGTGTGCTATAGCCCGCGCCTTTGAAGTGGGCCGAGACCCCTGCCTCGGATCGCCTAAATTTTTTCGGGCCATCAAATACGACCTAGGGAACCATAGTCACCGCCCCTCCATGATTGTTCCTCATGTTTTGCATTTTTCGGCCAAAAAACTAGAATTTCGCCTGATTCCCATATTTACCTGTGCTGTAGCCCATGCCTTCCAACTTGTCCCGGGACCCCCGGACCCCGATAACCTAAAATTTTTTCGGGCCATCAATTACGACGTAAGGAACTATAGTCACCGCCCCGACATGACCTTTCCTCATTTTTTGTGTTTTACGGCCAAAAAATTAGAAATCTGCCCGATTCACATTTTTTCGTGTGCTATAGCCCACGCCTTCCAAGTGTACCCGGGACCCCGATTACCTAAAAATTTTCTGGGCCGTCGAATACGACCTAAGGAACCATAGTCACCGCCCCGCCATGATAGTTCCTCATGTTTTGCATTTTTCGGTAAACAAAATTAGAATTCCGCCCGATTCCCATATTTTCGTGTGCTGTAGCCCACACCTTCGAAGTGGTCCCAGGACCCCCGGACCCCGATAACCTAAAAGTTTTCCAGGTCATCAAATACGACCTAAGTAACCATAGTCACCGCCCCACAATGATCGTTCCTCATGTTTTACATTTCTCGGCCAAAAAACTAGAATTCTGCCCGATTCCCATATTTTCGTCTGCTATAGCCCACGCCTTCCAAGTGGGCCGGGCCCCATGACTCGGATCGCATAACTTTTTTCAGGCCATCAAATACGACCTAGGGAACCATAGTCACCACCCTGCCTTGATCGTTCCTCATGTTTTGCATTTTTCGGTCAAAAAACTAGAATTTCGCCCGATTCCCATATATTCGTGTGCTATAGCCCACGCCTTCCAAGTGGTCCCGGGAACCCCGAACCCCGATCGCCTAAAAGTTTTTGGGCCATCAAATACGACCTAAGGAACCATAGTCACCACCCCGCTATGATCATTCCTCATTTTTTGTGTTTTTCGGCCAAAATATTAGAATTTCGCACGATTCCCATATTTTCGTGTGCTATAGCCCACGCCTTCCCAACGGGTAGGACCTCCAGGAGTCAGATCGCCTAAAATTTTTCTGGGCCATCAAATACGACCTAAGGAACCATAGTCACCGCCCTGCCATGATCGTTCCTCACTTTTTGCAGTTTACGGCCAAAAAACTAGAATTTCGCCTGATTCCCATATTTTCGTGTGCTATAGCCCATGCCTTTCAAGTGGTCCCGGGACCCCCGAATCCCGATCTCCTAAAAAAATTTCGGGCCATCAAATACGACCTAAGGAACCATAGTCACTGCCCCGCCATGATCGTTTCTCATGTTTTGTGTTTTTCGGCCAAAAAACATAAATTCCGCGCGATTCCAATATTTTCGTGTGCGCCCACGCCTTCCGAGTGGTCCCGGAACCCGATCGCCTAAAATTTTTCCAGTCCATCAAATACGACCTAAGGAACCATAGTCACCGCCCCGCCATGATCGTTCCACATTTTTTGCATTTTTTGACCAAAAAACTAGAATTGCGTCCGATTCCTATATTTTCGTGTGCTATAGCCCACTCCTTCCGAGTGGGCCTGGCCCCCCGAACTCGGATCGCCTAAAATTTTTTTGGGCCATCAGATATGACCTAAGAAACCATAGTCAACACCCCCCATAATCGTTCCTCATTTTTTACATTTTTCGGATAAAAACTAAAATTCCGCCCGATTCCCATATTTTCGTGTGCTATAGCCCGCGCCTTCCGAGTTGGCCGGGCCCCTGACTCGAACCGCCTAAAACAATTTTGGGTCATCAAATACCACCTAGGGAACCATATTCATAGCACGACATGATCGTTCCTCTTCTTTTTCATTTTTCAGGCAAAAAACTAGATTTCCGTCCGATTCCCATATTTTCGTGTGCTATAGCCCCCGCCTTTGAAGTGGGCCGGGACACCTGCCTCGGATCGCCTAAATTTTTTCAGGCCATCAAATACGACCTAGGGAACCATAGTCACCTCCCCTCGATGATTGTTCCTCATGTTTTGCATTTTTCGGCCAAAAAACTAGAATTTCGCCCGATTCCCATATTTTCCTGTGCTGTAGCCCATGCCTTCCAACTGGTCCCGGGACCCCCGGACCCCGATAACCTAAAAATTTTCCAGGCCATCAATTACGACGTAAGGAACCATAGTCACCGCCCCGACATGACCTTTCCTCATTTTTTGTGTTTTACGGCCAAAAAATTAGAAATCTGCCCGATTCACATTTTTTTGTGTGCTATAGCCCACGCCTTCCAAGTGGACCCGGGACCCCCGGACCCCGATTACCTAAAAATTTTATGGGCCGTCGAATACGACCTAAGGAACCATAGTCACCGCCCCACCATGATCATTCCTCATTTTTGTGTGCTATAGCCCACGCCTTTCAAGTGGTCCCAGGACCCTCAAACCCCGATCGCCTAAGATTTCTCCGGGCCAACAAATACAACCTAAGGAACCATAGTCACTGCCCCGCCATGATCGATCCTCATTTTTTGCATTTTACGGCCAAAAAAATAGAATTCCGCGTGATTCCCATATTTTCGTGTGTTATTGCCCACGCCTTCCGAATGGGCCTGGCCTCCCGGACACAGATCGCCTAAAAATTTTCCGGGCCATCAAATACGACCTAAGCAACCATAGCCACCGCCCCGTCATGACCTTTCCTCATTTATTGCATTTTACAACCAGAAAACAAGAATTCCGCCCGATTCCCATATTTTTTGTGCTATAATAGCCCACGCCTTGCCAATAGGTAGGGCCGCCTGAAGCCGGATCGTCTAAAATTTTTCCGGTCCATCAAATACGACCTAAGGAACCATAGTCACAGCCCCACCATGACCTTTCATCATTATTTGCATTTTACTGCAAAGAAACTAGAATTCCGCCCGATTCCCATATTTTCGTGTGCTATAGTCCACGCCTTCCAAGTGGACCCGGGACACCCGGACCCTGATTACCTAAAAATTTTCCGGCCCATCAAATACGACCTAAGGAACTAGAGTCACCGCCCCAACATGATCATTACTCATTTTTTGCATTTTACTACAAAAAAACTAGAATTCCTCGTGATTCCCATATTTTCGTGTGCCCACGCATTCCAAGTGTGCCGGGCCCCCGGACACGGATCGCCTAAAATTTTTTCCGGGCCATCAAATACGACCTAAATAACCATAGTCACCACCCTAACATGACCGTTCCTCATTTTTTGCGTTTTACGGAAAAAAACCTAGAATTCTGCTTGATTCCCATATTTTTGTGTGCTATAGCCCACGCCTTCCAAGTGGTCCCGGAACCCCCAGACCCCGATCACCTAAAATTATTCCGGGCCATCAAATACGACCTAAGGAACCATAGTCACTGCCCTACCATGATCGGTCCTCATGTTTTGCATTTTAAGGCCAAAAAACTAGAATTCTACGCGATTCCCATATTTTTGTGTGCTATAGCCCACGCCTTCCGAGTGGTCCTAGGCCCCCGGACCCCGATCGCCTAATTTTTTTCCGGGCGATCAAATATGACCTAAGGAACCAAAGTCACCGCCTTGCCATGATCTTTCCTCATTTTTGCATTTTTCAGCCAAAAACCTAGAACTCTGCCCGATTCTCGTATTTTCGTGTGCTATACCCACGCCTTCCGAAGTGGGCCGGGCCCCCGTACTCGGATCACCTAAAACATTTTTGGGCCATCAAATAAGACCTAAAGAACCATAGTCACTTTCCCTCAATGATCGTTCCTCATTTTTTGCATTTTTCGGCAAAAACACTAGAATTCCACGCGATTCCTATATTTTCGTGTGCTATAGCCCACTCCTTCCGTGTGGGCCTGGCCCCCCGAACTCGGATCACCTAAAATTATATTGGGCCATCAGATACGACCTAAGAAACCATAGTCACCACTCCCCCATAATCGTTCCTCATTTTTTACGTTTTTCGGATAAAAACTAGAATTCCGCCCGATTCCCATATTTTCGTGTGATATAGCCCGTGCCTTCCGAGTTGGCCGGGCCCCTGACTCGAACCGCCTAAAAAAATTTCGGGTCATCAAATACCACCTAGGGAACCATATTCATAGCATGACATGATCGTTCCTCATCTTTTTCATTTTTCAGGCAAAAAACTAGATATCCGTCCGATTCCCATATTTTCGTGTGCTATAGCCCACGCCTTTAAAGTGGGCCGGGCCCCCTGCCTCGGATCGCCTAAATTTTTTTGGGCCATCAAATACGACCTAGGGAACCATAGTCACCGCCCCTCCATGATTGTTCCCCATGTTTTGCATTTTTCGGCCAAAAAACTAGAATTTCGCCCGATTCCCATATTTACCTGTGCTGTAGCCCATTCCTTCCAACTGGTCCCGGGACCCCCGGACCCCGATAACCTAAAATTTTTCTGGGCCATTAATTACGACCTAAGGAACCATAGTCACCGCCCCGACATGACCTTTCCTCATTTTTTGTGTTTTACGGCCAAAAAATTAGAAATCTACCCGATTCACATTTTTTCGTGTGCTATAGCCCACGCCTTCCAAGTGGTCCCGGGACCCCCGGACCCCGATCACCTAAAATTTTTCTGGGCCATCGAATACGACCTAAGGAACCATAGTCACTGCCCCACCATGATCATTCCTCATTTTTGTGTGCTATAGCCCACCCCTTTCAAGTGGTCCCAGGACCCCATACCCCGATCGCCTAAGATTTTTCCGGGCCAACAAATACTACCTAAGGAACCATAGTCACTGCACCGCCATGACCAGTCCTCATTTTTTGCATTTTACGGCCAAAAAAATAGAATTCCGCGTGATTCCCATATTTTCGTGTGCTATTGCCCATGCCTTGCCAATGGGCCTGGCCTCCCGAACTCAGATCGCCTAAAAATTTTCCGGGCCATCAAATACAACCTAAGCAACCATAGTCACCGCCCCGTCATGACCTTTCCTCATTTATTGCATTTTACGACCAGAAAAGAAGAATTTTGCCCGATTCCCATATTTTCGTGTGCTATAGCCCACGCCTTCCAAGTGGACCCGGGACTCTCGGACCCTGATTACCTAAAATTTTCCGGCCCATCAAATACGACCTAAGGAACCAGAGTCACCGCCCCACTATGATCATTACACATTTTTTGCATTTTACTACAAAAAAACTAGAATTCCTCCTGATTCCCATATTTCCGTGTGCCCACGCCTTCCAAGTGTGTCGGGCCCCCAGACTCGGATCGCCTAAAAATTTTTCCGGGCCATCAAATACGACCTAAATAACCATAGTCACCACCCTAACATGACCGTTCCTCTTTTTTTGCGTTTTACGGCAAAAACCCTAGAATTCTGCTTGATTCCCATATTTTTGTGTGCTATAGCCCACGCCTTCCAAGTGGTCCCGGAACCCCCAGACCCCGATCACCTAAAATTATTCCGAGCCATCAAATACGACCTAAGGAACCATAGTCAATGCCCTACCATGATCGGTCCTCATGTTTTGCAATTTAAGGCCAAAAAACTAGAATTCTGCGCGATTCCCATATTTTTGTGTGCTATAGCCCACGCCTTCCGAGTGGTCCCAAGCCCTCGAACCCTGATCGCCTAAAATTTTTCCGGGCAATCAAATATGACCTAAGGAACCAAAGTCACCTCCTTGCCATGATCGTTCCTCATTTTTTGCATTTTTCAGCCAAAAACCTAGAACTCTGCCCGATTCTCGTATTTTCGTGTGCTATACCCACGCCTTCCGAGTGGGCCGGGCCCCCCGTACTCGGATCACCTAAAACATTTTTGGGCCATCAAATAAGACCTAAAGAACCATAGTCACTTTCCCTCAATGATCGTTCCTCATTGTTTGCATTTTTCGGCCAAAACTCTAGAATTCCGCGCGATTCCTATATTTGCGTGTGCTATAGCCCACTCCTTCCGAGTCGGCCTGGCCCCCGAACTCATATCGCCTAAAATTATTTTGGGCCATTAGATACGACCTAAGAAACCATAGTCACCACTCCCCCATAATCGTTCCTCATTTTTTACGTTTTTCGGATAAAAACTATAATTCCGCCCGATTCCCATATTTTCGTGTGCTATAGCCCGTGCCTTCCGAGTTGGCCGGGCCCCTGACTCGAACCGCCTAAAAAAATTTTGGGTCATCAAATACCACCTAGGGAACCATATTCATAGCACGACATGATCGTTCCTCATCTTTTTCATTTTTCAGGCAAAAAACTAGATATCCGTCCGATTCCCATATTTTCATGTGCTATAGCCCACGCCTTTAAAGTGGGCCGGGCCCCCTGCCTCGGATCGCCTAAATTTTTTCGGGCCATCAAATACGACCTAGGGAACCATAGTCACCGCCCCTCCATGATTGTTCCCCATGTTTTGTATTTTTCGGCCAAAAAACTAGAATTTCGCCCGATTCCCATATTTACCTGTGCTGTAGCCCATGCCTTCCAACTGGTCCCGGGACCCCCGGACCCCGATAACCTAAAATTTTTCTGGGCCATTAATTACGACCTAAGGAACCATAGTCACCGCCCCGACATGACCTTTCCTCATTTTTTGTGTTTTACGGCCAAAAAATTAGAAATCTACCCGATTCATATTTTTTCGTGTGCTATAGCCCACGCCTTCCAAGTGGTCCCGGGACCCCCGGACCCCGATCACCTAAAATTTTTCTGGGCCATCGAATACGACCTAAGGAACCATAGTCACCGCCCCACCATGATCATTCCTCATTTTTGTGTGCTATAGCCCACCCCTTTCAAGTGGTCCCAGGACCCCCATACCCCGATCGCCTAAGATTTTTCCGGGCCAACAAATACTACCTAAGGAACCATAGTCACTGCCCCGCCATGACCAGTCCTCATTTTTTGCATTTTACGGCCAAAAAAATAGAATTTCGCGTGATTCCCATATTTTCGTGTGCTATTGCCCATGCCTTGCCAATGGGCCTGGCCTCCCGGACTCAGATCGCCTAAAAATTTTTCGGGCCATCAAATACGACCTAAGCAACCATAGTCACCGCCCCGTCATGACCTTTCCTCATTTATTGCATTTTACGACCAGTAAAGAAGAATTTCGCCCGATTCCCATATTTTCGTGTGCTATAGCCCACACCTTCCAAGTGGACCCGGGACTCTCGGACCCTGATTACCTAAAATTTTCCGGCCCATCAAATACGACCTAAGGAACCAGAGTCACCGCCCCACTATGATCATTACTCATTTTTTGCATTTTACTACAAAAAAACTAGAATTCCTCCTGATTCCCATATTTTCGTGTGCCCACGCCTTCCAAGTGTGCCGGGCCCCCAGACTCGGATCGCCTAAAAATTTTTCCGGGCCATCAAATACGACCTAAATAACCATAGTCACAACCCTAACATGACCGTTCCTCTTTTTTTGCGTTTTACGGCAAAAACCCTAGAATTCTGCTTGATTCCCATATTTTTGTGTGCTATAGCCCACGCCTTCCAAGTGGTCCCGGAACCCCCAGACCCCGATCACCTAAAATTATTCCGAGCCATCAAATACGACCTAAGGAACCATAGTCAATGCCCTGCCATGATCGGTCCTCATGTTTTGCAATTTAAGGCCAAAAAACTAGAATTCTGCGCGATTCCCATATTTTTGTGTGCTATAGCCCACGCCTTCCGAGTGGTCCCAAGCCCCCGATCGCCTAAAATTTTTTCGGGCGATCAAATATGACCTAAGGAACCAAAGTCACCTCCTTGCCATGATCGTTCCTCATTTTTTGCATTTTTCAGCCAAAAACATAGAACTCTGCCCGATTCTCGTATTTTCGTATACTATACCCACGCCTTCCGAGTGGGCCGGGCCCCCTGTACTCGGATCACCTAAAACATTTTTGGGCCATCAAATAAAACCTAAAGAACCATATTCACTTTCCCTCAATGATCGTTCCTCATTTTTTGCATTTTTCGGCCAAAACACTAGAATTCCGCGCGATTCCTATATTTGCGTGTGCTATAGCCCACTCCTTCCGAGTGGGCCTGGCCCCCGAACTCGGATCGCCTAAAATTATTTTGGGCCATCAGATACGACCTAAGAAACCATAGTCACCATCCTCTCCATAATCGTTCCTCATTTTTTACGTTTTTCGGATAAAAACTAGAATTCCGCCCGATTCCCATATTTACGTGTGTAATAGCCCGCTCCTTCCGAGTTGGCCGGGCCCCTGACTCGAACCGCCTAAAAAATTTTCGGGTCATCAAATACCACCTAGGGAACCATATTCATAGCACGACATGATCGTTCCTCATCTTTTTCATTTTTCAGGCAAAAAACTAGATATCCGTCCGATTCCCATATTTTCGTGTGCTATAGCCCACGCCTTTGAAGTGGGCCGGACCCCCTGCCTCGGATCGCCTAAATTTTTTCGGGCCATCAAATACGACCTAGGGAACCATAGTCACCGCCCCTCCATGATTGTTCCCCATGTTTTGCATTTTTCGGCCAAAAAACTAGAATTTCGCCCGATTCCCATATTTACCTGTGCTGTAGCCCATGCCTTCCAACTGGTCCCGGGACCCCCGGACCCCGATAACCTAAAATTTTTCTGGGCCATTAATTACGACCTAAGGAACCATAGTCACCGCCCCGACATGACCTTTCCTCATTTTTTGTGTTTTACGGCCAAAAAATTAGAAATCTACCCGATTCATATTTTTTCGTGTGCTATAGCCCACGCCTTCCAAGTGGTCCCGGGACCCCCGGACCCCGATCACCTAAAATTTTTCTGGGCCATCGAATACGACCTAAGGAACCATAGTCACCGCCCCACCATGATCATTCCTCATTTTTGTGTGCTATAGCCCACCCCTTTCAAGTGGTCCCAGGACCCCCATACCCCGATCGCCTAAGATTTTTCCGGGCCAACAAATATGACCTAAGGAACCATAGTCACTGCCCCGCCATGACCCATCCTCATTTTTTTGCATTTTACGGCCAAAAAAATAGAATTCCGCGTGATTCCCATATTTTCGTGTGCTATTGCCCATGCCTTGCCAATGGGCCTGGCCTCCCGGACTCAGATCGCCTAAAAATTTTCCGGGCCATCAAATACGACCTAAGCAACCATAGTCACCGCCCCGTCCTGACCTTTCCTCATTTATTGCATTTTACGACCAGAAAAGAAGAATTTCGCCTGATTCCCATATTTTCATGTGCAATAGCCCACGCCTTCCAAGTGGACCCGGGACTCTCGGACCCTGATTACCTAAAAATTTTTGGCCCATCAACTACGACCTAAGGAACCAGAGTCACCGCCCCACTATGATCATTACACATTTTTTGCATTTTACTACAAAAAAACTAGAATTCCTCCTGATTCCCATATTTTCGTGTGCCCACGCCTTCCAAGTGTGCCGGGCCCCCAGACTCAGATCGCCTAAAAATTTTTCCGGGCCATCAAATACGACCTAAATAACCATAGTCACCACCCTAACATGACCGTTCCTCTTTTTTTGCATTTTACGGCAAAAACCCTAGAATTCTGCTTGATTCCCATATTTTTGTGTGCTATAGCCCACGCCTTCCAAGTGGTCCCGGAACCCCCAGACCCCGATCACCTAAAATTATTCCGAGCCATCAAATACGACCTAAGGAACCATAGTCAATGCCCTACCATGATCGGTCCTCATGTTTTGCAATTTAAGGCCAAAAAACTAGAATTCTGCGCGATTCCCATATTTTTGTGTGCTATAGCCCACGCCTTCCGAGTGGTCCCAAGCCCCCGAACCCCGATCGCCTAAAATTTTTCCGGGCGATCAAATATGACCTAAGGAACCAAAGTCTCCTCCTTGCCATGATCGTTCCTCATTTTTTGCAATTTTCAGCCAAAAACCTAGAACTCTGCCCGATTCTCGTATTTTCGTGTGCTATACCCACGCCTTCCGAGTGGGCCGGGCCCCCCGTACTCGGATCACCTAAAACATTTTTGGGCCATCAAATAAGACCTAAAGAACCATAGTCACTTTCCCTCAATGATCGTTCCTCATTTTTTGCATTTTTCGGCCAGAACACTAGAATTCCGCGCGATTCCTATATTTGCGTGTGCTATAGCCCACTCCTTCCGAGTGGGCCTGGCCCCCGAACTCGGATCGCCTAAAATTATTTTGGGCCATCAGATACGACCTAAGAAACCATAGTCACCACCCCACCATGATCATTACTCATTTTTTGCATTTTACTACAAAAAAACTAGAATTCCTCCCGATTCCCATATTTTCGTGTGCCCACGCCTTCCAAGTGTGCCGGGCCCCCGGACTCGGATCGCCTAAAAAAATTTTCGGGCCATCAAACACGACCTAAATAACCATAGTCACCACCCTAACATGACCGTTCCTCTTTTTTTGCATTTTACGGCAAAAAACCTAGAATTCCGCCTGATTCCCATATTTTTGTGTGCTATAGCCCATGCCTTCCAAGTGGTCCCGGAACCCCCAGACCCCGATCACCTAAAATTATTCCGGGCCATCAAATACGACCTAAGGAACCATAGTCACTGCCCTGCCATGATCGGTCCTCATGTTTTGCATGTTAAGGCCAAAAAACTAGAATTCCGCGCGATTCCCATATTTTTGTGTGCTATAGCCCACGCCTTCCGAGTGGACCCAGGCCCCCGGAGCCTGATCGCCTAAAATTTTTTCCGGGCGATCAAATATTACCTAAGGAACCAAAGTCACTGCCTTGCCATGATCGTTCCTCATTTTTTGCATTTTTCAGCCAAAAACCTAGAACTCTGCCCGATTCCCGTATTTTCGTATGTTATACCCACGCCTTCCGAGTGGGCCGGGCCCCCCGGACTCGGATCACATAAAACATTTTTGTGCCATCAAATAAGACCTAAAGAACCATAGTCACTTTCCCTCAATGATCGTTTCTCATTTTTTGCATTTTTCGGCCAAAACACTAGAATTCCGCGCGATTCCTATATTTTCGTGTGCTATAGCCCACTCTTTCCGAGTGGGCCTGGCCCCCCGAACTCGGATCGCCTAAAATTTTTTGGGCCATCAGATACGACCTAAGAAACAATAGTCACCACCCCCCCATAACAGTTCGTCATGTTTTACGTTTTTCGGACAAAAATTAGAATTTCGCCCGATCTCCATATTTTCGTGTTCTATAGCCCGCGCCTTCCGAGTTGGCCGGGCCCATGACTCGAACCACCTAAAACATTTTCGGGTCATCAAATACTACCTAGGGAACCATATTCATAGCATGACATGATCGTTCCTCATCTTTTTCATTTTTCAGGCAAAGAACTAGATTTCCGTCCGATTCCCATATTTTCGTATGCTATAGCCCGCGCCTTTGAAGTGGGCCGGGCCCCCTGCCTCGGATCGCCTAAATTTTTTTGGGCCATCAAATACGACCTAGGGAACCATAGTCACCGCCCCTCCATGATTGTTCCTCATGTTTTGCATTTTTCGGCCAAAAAACTAGAATTTTGCCCGATTCCCATATTTTCCTGTGCTGTAGCCCATGCCTTCCAAGTGGTCCCGGGACCCCCGGACCCCGATAACCTAAAATTTTTCCGGGCCATCAATTACGACCTAAGGAACCATAGTCACCGCCCCGACATGACCTATCCTCATTTTTTGTGTTTTACGGCCAAATAATTAGAAATCTGCCCGATTCACATTTTTTCGTGTGCTATAACCCACGCCTTCCAAGTGGTCCTGGGACCCCCGGACCCCGATCACCTAAAAGTTTTCTGGGCCATCGAATAAGACCTAAGGAACCATAGTCACCGCCCCGCCATGATCATTCCTCATTTTTGTGTGCTATAGCCCACGCCTTTCAAGTGGTCCCAAGACCCCAATACCCCGATCGCCTAAGATTTTTCCGGGCCAACAAATACGACCTAAGGAACCATTGTCACTGCCCTGCCATGATCGGTCCTCATGTTTTCCATTTTAAGGACAAAAAACTAGAATTCCGCGCGATTCCTATATTTTCGTGTGCTATAGCCCACGCCTTCCGAGTGGTCCCAGGCCCCCGGACCCCGATCGCCTAAAATTTTCCGGGCCATCAAATACGACCTAAGCAACCATAGTCACCGCCTCGTCATGACCTTTCCTCATTTATTGCATTTTACGACCAGAAAACAAGAATTCCGCCCGATTCCCATATTTTTGTGCGCTATAATAGCCCACGCCTTGCCAATGGGTAGGGCCGCCTGAAGCCGGATCGTCTAAAATTTTTCCGGTCCATCAAATACGACCTAAGGAACTATAGTCACCGCCCCACCATGACCTTTCATCATTTTTTGCATTTTACGGCAAAAAAAACTAGAATTCCGCCCGATTCCCATATTTTCGTGTGCTATAGCCCACGCCTTCCAAGTGGACCCGGGACTCCCGGACCCTGATTACCTAAAAAATTTCCGGCCCATCAAATACGACCTAAAGAACCAGAGTCACCGCCCCACCATGAACATTACTCATTTTTTGCATTTTACTACAAAAAAACTAGAATTCCTCCTGATTCCCATATTTTCGTGTGCCCACGCCTTCCAAGTGTGCCGGGCCCCCGGACTCGGATCGCCTAAAAATATTCCGGGCCATCAAACACGACCTAAATAACCATAGTCACCACCCTAACATGACCGTTCCTCTTTTTTTGCGTTTTACGGCAAAAAATCTAGAATTCCGCCTGATTCTCATATTTTTGTGTGCTATAGCCCATGCCTTCCAAGTGGTCCCGGAACCCCCAGACCCCGATCACCTAAAATTATTCCGGGCCATCAAATACGACCTAAGGAAGCATAGTCACTGCCCTGCCATGATCGGTCCTCATGTTTTGCATGTTAAGGCCAAAAAACTAGAATTCCGCGCGATTCCCATATTTTTGTGTGCTATAGCCCACGCCTTCCGAGTGGACCCAGGCCCCCGGACCCCGATCGCCTAAAATTTTTCCGGGCGATCAAATATGACCTAAGGAACCAAAGTCACCGCCTTGCCATGATCGTTCCTCATTTTTTGCATTTTTCAGCCAAAAACCTAGAACTCTGCCTGATTCCCGTATTTTCGTATGTTATACCCACGCCTTCCTAGTGGGCCGGGCCCCCCGGACTCGGATCACGTAAAACGTTTTTGGGCCATCAAGTAAGACCTAAAGAACCATAGTCACTTTCCCTCAATGATCGTTCCTCATTTTTTGCATTTTTCGGCCAAAACACTAGAATTCCGTGCGATTCCTATATTTTCGTGTGCTATAGCCCACTCCTTCCGAGTGGGCCTGGCCCCCCGAACTCGGATCGCCTAAAATTTTTGGGCCATCAGATACGACCTAAGAAACAATAGTCACCCCCCCATAACAGTTCATCATATTTTACGTTTTTCGGACAAAAACTAGAATTCCGCCCGATTTCCATATTTTCGTGTTCTATAGCCCGCGCATACCTAGTTGGCCGGGCCCATGACTCGAACCGCCTAAAAAATTTTCGGGTCATCAAATACTACCTAGGGAACCATATTCATAGCACGACATGATCGTTCCTCATCTTTTTCATTTTTCAGGCAAAGAACTAGATTTCCGTCCGATTCCCATATTTTCGTATGCTATAGCCTGCGCCTTTGAAGTGGGCCGGGCCCCCTGCCTCGGATCGCCTAAATTTTTTGGGCCATCAAATACGACCTAGGGAACCATAGTCACCGCCCCTCCATGATTGTTCCTCATGTTTTGCATTTTTCGGCCAAAAAACTAGAATTTCGCCCGATTCCCATATTTTCCTGTGCTATAGCCCATGCCTTCCAAGTGGTCCCGGGACCCCCGGACCCCGATAACCTAAAATTTTTTCGGGCCATCAATTATGACCTAAGGAACCATATTCACCGCCCCGACATGACCTTTCCTCATTTTTTGTGTTTTACGGCCAAATAATTAGAAATCTGCCCGATTCACATTTTTTCGTGTGCTATAACCCACGCCTTCCAAGTGGTCCCGGGACCCCCGGACCCCGATCACCTAAAATTTTTCTGGGCCATTGAATACGACCTAAGGAACCATAGTCACCGCCCCGCCATGATCATTCCTCATTTTTGTGTGCTATAGCCCACGCCTTTCAAGTGGTCCCAAGACCCCAATACCCCGATCGCCTAAGATTTTTTCGGGCCAACAAATACGACCTAAGGAACCATTGTCACTGCCCTGCCATGATCTGTCCTCATGTTTTCCATTTTAAGGGCAAAAAACTAGAATTCCGCGCGATTCCTATATTTTTGTGTGCTATAGCCCACGCCTTCCGAGTGGTCCCAGGCCCCCGGACCCCGATCGCCTAAAATTTTCTGGGCCATCAAATACGACCTAAGCAACCATAGTCACCGCCCCGTCATGACCTTTCCTCATTTATTGCATTTTACGACCAGAAAATAAGAATTCCGCCCGATTCCCATATTTTGTGTGCTATAATAGCCCACGCCTTGCCAATGGGTAGGGCCGCCTGAAGCCGGATCGTCTAAAATTTTTCCGGTCCATCAAATACGACCTAAGGAACCATAGTCACCGCCCCACCATGACCTTTCATCATTTTTTGCATTTTACGGCAAAAAAACTAGAATTCCGCCCGATTCCCATATTTTCGTGTGCTATAGTCCACGCCTTCCATGTGGACCCGGGACTCCCGGACCCTGATTACCTAAAAAATTTCCGGCCCATCAAATACGACCTAAGGAACCAGAGTCACCGCCCCACCATGATCATTACTCATTTTTTGCATTTTACTACAAAAAAACTAGAATTCCTCCTGATTCCCATATTTTCGTGTGCCCACGTCTTCCAAGTGTGCTGGGCCCCCGAACTCGGATCGCCTAAAAAATTTTACGGGCCATCAAACACGACCTAAATAACCATAGTCACCACCCTAACATGACCGTTCCTCTTTTTTTGCGTTTTACGGCAAAAAACCTAGAATTCCGCTTGATTCCCATATTTTTGTGTGCTATAGCCCACGCCTTCCAAGTGGTCCCGGAACCCCCAGACCCCGATCACGTAAAATGATTCTGGGCCATCAAATACGACCTAAGGAACCATAGTCACTGCCCTGCCATGATCGGTCCTCATGTTTTGCATGTTAAGGCCAAAAACTAGAATTCCGCGCGATTCCCATATTTTTGTGTGCTATAGCCCACGCCTTCCGAGTGGACCCAGGCCCCCGGACCCCGATTCCCTAAAATTTTTCCGGGCGATCAAATATGACCTAAGGAACCAAAGTCACTGCCTTGCCATGATCGTTCCTCATTTTTTGCATTTTTCAGCCAAAAACCTAGAACTCTGCCCGATTCCCGTATTTTTGTATGTTATACCCACGCCTTCCGAGTGGGCCGGGCCCCCCGGACTCGGATCACATAAAACATTTTTGTGCCATCAAATAAGACCTAAAGAACCATAGTCACTTTCCCTCAATGATCGTTTCTCATTTTTTGCATTTTTCGGCCAAAACACTAGAATTCCGCGCGATTCCTATATTTTCGTGTGCTATAGCCCACTCTTTCCGAGTGGGCCTGGCCCCCCGAACTCGGATCGCCTAAAATTTTTTGGGCCATCAGATACGACCTAAGAAACAATAGTCACCACCCCCCCATAATCGTTCCTCATTTTTTACGTTTTTCGGATAAAAACTAGAATTCCGCCTGATTCCAATATTTTCGTGTGCTATAGCCCGCGCCTTCCGAGTTGGCCGGGCCCCTAACTCGATCCGCCTAAAAAATTTTCATGTCATCAAATACCACCTAGGGAACCATATTCATCGCACGACATGATCGTTCCTCATCTTTTTCATTTTTCAGGCAAAAAACTAGATATCAGTCCGATTCCCATATTTTCGTGTGCTATAGCCCGCGCCTTTGAAGTGGGCCGGGCCCCTGCCTCGGATCGCCTAAATTTTTTCGGGCCATCAAATACGACCTAGGGAACCATAGTCACCGCCCCTCCATGATTGTTCCTCATGTTTTTCATTTTTCGGCCAAAAAACTAGAATTTTGCCCGATTCCCATATTTTCCTGTGCTGTAGCCCATCCCTTCCAAGTGGTCCCGGGACCCCCGGACCCCGATAACCTAAAATTTTTCCGGGCCATCAATTACGACCTAAGGAACCATAGTCACCGCCCCGACATGACCTTTCCTCATTTTTTGTGTTTTACGGCCAAAACATTAGAAATCTGCCCGATTCACATTTTTTCGTGTGCTATAGCCCACGCCTTTCAAGTGGTCCCGGGACCCCCGGACCCCGATCACCTAAAATTTTTCTGGGCCATCGAATACGACCTAAGGAATCATAGTCACCACCCCGCCATGATCATTCCTCATTTTTGTGTGCTATAGCCCACGCCTTTCAAGTGGTCCCAGGACCCCCATACCCCGATCGCCTAAGATTTTTCCGGGCCAACAAATACGACCTAAGGAACCATAGTCACAGCCCCGCCATGATCGGTCCTCATTTATTTCATTTTACGTCCAAAAAAATAGAATTCCGCGAGATTCCCATATTTTCGTGTGCTATAGCCCACGCCTTCCGAATGGGCCTAGCCTCCCGGACTCAGATCGCCTAAAAATTTTCTGGGCCATCAAATATGACCTAAGCAACCATAGTCACCACCCCGTCATGACCTTTCCTCATTTATTGCATTTTACGACCAGAAAACAAGAATTCCGCCAGATTCCCATATTTTTGTGTGCTATAATAGCCCACGCCTTTCCAACGGGTAGGGCCGCCTAAAGTCGGATCGTCTAAAATTTTTCCGGTCCATCAAATACGACCTAAGGAACCATAGTCACCTCCCCACCACGACCTTTCATCATTGTTTGCATTTTACGGCAAAAAAACTAGAATTCCGCCCGATTCCCATATTTTCGTGTGCTATAGCCCAAGCCTTCCAAGTGGACCCAGGACTCCCGGACCCTTATTACCTAAAATTTTCCGGCCCATCAAATATGACCTAAGGAACCAGAGTGACCGCCCCACTATGATCATTATTCATTTTTTGTATTTTACTACAAAAAAACTAGAATTCCTCCTGATTCTCATATTTTCGTGTGCCCATGCCTTCCAAGTGTGCCGGGCCCCCGGACTCGGATCGCCTAAAATTTTTTCCGGGCCATCACATACGACCTAAATAACCATAGTCACCATCCTAACATGACCGTTCCTCTTTCTTTGCGTTTTACGGCAAAAAACCTAGAATTCTGCCTGATTCCCATATTTTTGTGTGCTATAGCCCACGCATTCTGAGTTGGCCGGGCCCCTGACTCGAACCGCCTAAAAAATTTTCATGTCATCAAATACCACCTAGGGAACCATATTCATAGCACGACATGATCGTTCCTCATCTTTTTCATTTTTCAGGCAAAAAACTAGATATCCGTCCGATTCCTATATTTTCGTGTGCTATAGCCCGCGCCTTTGAAGTGGGCCGGGCCCCCTGCCTCGGATCGCCTAAATTTTTTCGGGCCATCAAATACGACTTAGGGAACCATAGTCACCGCCCCTCCATGATTGTTCCTCATGTTTTGCATTTTTCGGCCAAAAAATTAGAATTTTGCCCGATTCCCATATTTTCCTGTGCTGTAGCCCATGCCTTCCAAGTGGTCCCGGGACCCCCGGACCCCGATAACCTAAAATTTTTCCGGGCCATCAATTACGACCTAAGGAACCATAGTCACCCCCCCCCCATAATCATTCCTCATTTTTTACGATTTTCGGATAAAAACTAGAATTCCGCCCGATTCCCATATTTTCGTGTGCTATAGCCCGCGCCTTCCGAGTTGGCCGGGCCCCTGACTCGAACCGCCTAAAAAATTTTCATGTCATCAAATACCACCTAGGGAACCATATTCATAGCACGACATGATCGATCCTCATCTTTTTCATTTTTCAGGCAAAAAACTAGATATCCGTCCGATTCCTATATTTTCGTGTGCTATAGCCTGCGCCTTTGAAGTGGGCCGGGCCCCCTACCTCGGATCGCCTAAAATTTTTCGGGCCATCAAATACGACCTAGGGAACCATAGTCAACGCCCCTCCATGATTGTTCCTCATGTTTTGCATTTTTCGGCCAAAAAACTAGAATTTTGCCCGATTCACATTTTTTCGTGTGCTATAGCCCACGCCTTCCAAGTGGTCCCGGGACCCCCGGACCCCGATCACCTAAAATATTTCTGGGCCATCGAATACGACCTAAGGAACCATAGTCACCGCCCCGCCATGATCATTCCTCATTTTCGTGTGCTATAGCCCACGCCTTTCAAGTGGTCCCAGGACCCCCATACCCCGATCGCCTAAGATTTTTCCGAGCCAACAAATACGACCTAAGGAACCATAGTCACAGCCCCGCCATGATCGGTCCTCATTTTTTGCATTTTACGGCCAGAAAAATAGAATTCCGCGTGATTCCCATATTTTCGTGTGCTATTACTCACGCCTTGCGAATGGGCCTGGCCTCCCGGACTCAGATCGCCTAAAAATTTTACGGGCCATCAAATACGACCTAAGCAACCATAGTCACCACCCCGTCATGACCTTTCCTCATTTATTGCATTTTACGACCAGAAAACAAGAATTTCGCCCGATTCCCATATTTTTGTGTGCTATAATAGCCCACGCCTTGCCAATGGGTAGGGCCGCCTGAAGCCGGATCGTCTAAAATTTTTCCGGTCCATCAAATACGACCTAAGGAACCATAGTCACCTCCCCACCATGACCTTTCATCATTTTTTGCATTTTACGGCAAAAAAACTAGAATTCCGCCCGATTCCCATATTTTCGTGTGCTATAGCCCACGCCTTCCCAGTGGACCCGGGACTCCCGGACCCTAATTACTTAAAATTTTCCGGCCCATCAAATATGACCTAAGGAACCAGAGTCACCACCCCACTATGATCATTACTCATTTTTTGCATTTTACTACAAAAAAACTAGAATTCCTCCTGATTCCCATATTTTCGTGTGCCCACGCCTTCCAAGTGTGCCGGGCCCCCGGACTCGGATCGCCTAAAAATTTTTCCGGGCCATCAAATACAACCTAAATAACCATAGTCACCACCCTAATATGACCGTTCCTCTTTTTTTGCGTTTTACGGCAAAAAACCTAGAATTCCGCCTGATTCCCATATTTTTGTGTGCTATTCCAAGTGGTCCCGGAACCCCCAGACCCCGATCACCTAAAATTATTCCGGGCCATAAAATACGACCTAAGGAACCATAGTCACTTCCCTGCCATGATCCGTCCTCATGTTTGCATTTTAAGGCCAAAAAACTAGAATTCCGCGCGATTCCCATATTTTTGTGTGCTATAGCCCACGCCTTTCGAGTGGTCCCAGGCCCCCGGACCCCGATCGCCTAAAATTTTCCGGGCCATCAAATACGACCTAAGCAACCATAGTCACCGCCCCGTCATGACCTTTCCTCATTTATTGCATTTTACGACCAGAAAATAAGAATTCCGCCCGATTCCCATATTTTTGTGTGGTATAATAGCCCACGCCTTGCCAATGGGTAGGGCCGCCTGAAGCCGGATCGTATAAAATTTTTACGGTCCATCAAATACGACCTAAGGAACCATAGTCACCGCCCCACCATGACCTTTCATCATTTTTTGCATTTTACGGCAAAAAACCTAGAATTCCGCTTGATTCCCATATTTTTGTGTGCTATAGCCCACGCCTTTCAAGTGATCCCGGGAACCCCGGACCCCGATCACCTAAAATTTTTCCGGGCCATCAAATATGATCTAAGGAACCATAGTCACCGCATGACTATGGTATAGCCCACGCCTTCCGAGTGGGTCGGGCTCCGCGGACTTGGATCGCCTAGAATTTTTTCGGGCCGTTAAATACGACCTAAGGAACCATAGTCACCGCTCCGACATGATCATTCCTCACTTATTGCGATTTCCGGCCAAAAACTAGAATTCCGCACGATTCCCATATTTTTGTATGCTACAGCCCACGCCTTTCAAGTGGTCTCGGGAACCCCGGACCCCGATCGCCTAAAAATTTTTCGGGCCATCAAATACAGTCTAAGGAACCAAAGTCACCGCCCCGCCATGATCATTCCTCATTTTTTTCATTTTTCAGCCAAAAACCTAGAATTCCCCCCGATTCCCATATTTTCGTGTGCTATACCCACGCCATCCGAGTGGGCTGGGCCCCCCGGATTCGGATCACCTAAAAAATTTTCGGACCATCAAAAAACACCTATGGAACCATAGTCACTTTCTTGCCATGATCGTTCCTCATTTTTTGCATTTTTGGGCCAAAAAACTAGAATTCCGCCCGATTCCCATATTTTCGTGTGCTATACCCACGCCTTCCAAGTGGTCCCGGGAACCCCGGACCCCAATCGCCTAAAATTTGTTTTGGGCCATCAAATACGACCTAAGGAACCATAGTCACTGCCCCGCCATGATCGTTCCTCATTCTTTGCGTTTTTCGGCCAAAAAACTAGAATTCCGCCCGATTGCCATATTTTTGTGTGCTATTGCCCACGCCTTCCGAGTGGGCCGGCCCCCCGGACTCGGATCGCCTAAAAAATTTATGAGCCATTAAATAGGACCTATGTAACCATAGTCACCGCCTCGCCATGATCGTTCCTCATGTTTTGTATATTTCGGCCAAAAAGCTAGAATTTCACCAGATTCCCATATTTTTGTGTGCTATGCCTACGCCTTCCAATCGGTCCCGAGACCACCGGACCCCGAACACCTAAAATTTTTCCGGGCCATCTAATACGACCTGTGGAACCATAGTAACTGCCCCACCATGATCGTTCCTCATTTTTGCGTTTTTCGTCCACACAACTAGAATTCCGCGCGATTCTCATATTTTCGTGTGCTATAGCCCACGCCTTCCGAGTGATCCCAGGACCCCCGGATTCGGATCGCCTAAAATTTTTCTGGGCCATCAAATACGACCTAAGGAACCATAGTCACCACCCCACCATGACCTTTCCTCATTTTTTGCATTTTACGGCCAAAAAACTAGAATTCCACCCAATTTCCATATTTTCGTGTGTTATAGCCCACGCCTTCCAAGTGGACCCGGGACTCCAGGACCCCGATCGCCTAAAATTTTTCCGGCCCATCAAATACGACCTAAGGAACCAGAGTCACCGCCACCTCCATGATCGTTCCCCATTTTTTGAATTTTACTACAAAAAAACTAGAATTCCGCATGATTCCCATATTTTTGTGTGCGCCAATGCCTTCCGAGTGGGATGGGCCCTCCTGACTCAGATCGTATAAAAATTTTCCGGGACATAAAATACGACCTAAAGAAGCATAGTCACCGCCCTGACATGACCGTTCCGCTTTGTTTTGCGTTTTACTGCAAAAAATATAGAGTTCCGCCTGATTCCCATATTTTTGTGTGCTATAGCCCACGCCTTCAAGTGGTCACAGGATCCTCGACCCCGATCGCCTAAAATTTTTCTGGGCCAACAAATATGACGTAGGGAACCATAGTCACTGCCCCGCCATGATCGGTCCTTATTTTTTGCATTTTACGGCCAAAAAACTAGAATTCCGCCCGATTCCCATATTTTTGTGTGCTATTGTCCACGCCTTCCGAGTGGTCCCAGGAACACAGACCCCGATCGCCTAAAAAATTTTCCGGGCCATCAAATACGACCTAAGGAACAATAGTCACTGCCCCGCCATGATCATTCCTCATTTATAACGCTTTTCGGCCTAAAAACTAGAATTTCACCTGATTTTTATATTTTCGTTTGCTATAGCCCACGCCTCCCCAGTGGGTAGGGACCCCCTGAACTGGATCACCTAAAATTTTTCCAGGCCATCAAATACGACCTAAGGAACCATAGTCACCACCCCGCCATGACATTTCCTCATTGTTTGCATTTTACGGCCAAAAAACTAGAATTCCGCCCGATTCCCATATTTTCGTGTGGTATCCCACGCCTTCCGAGTGGGTCAGGCCCCTCGAACTAAGGAACCATAATCACCGCCCCGCCATGATTGTTCCTTATTTTTTGCATTTTTCGGCCAAAAAGCTAGAATTCCGCCCGATTCCCATTTTTTTGTGTTATAGCCCTCGCCTTCCAAGTGGTCCCAGGACCCCCGAACCCCGATCTCCTAAAATTTTTCCGGGCAATAAAATACGACCTAAGGAACCATATTCACCGCCCCGCCAGGATCGTTCCTCATTTTTTGCATTTTTCGGACAAAAACCTAGAATTCCGCCCGATTCCAATATTTTCATGTGCTATAGCCCACGCCTTCCGAGTGGGCCGGGGCCCCCGGACTTGGATCACCTAAAAATATTTCGGGCCATCAAATAAGACCTAAGGAACCATAGTCACCTTCCCGCCATGATCATTTCTCATTTTTTGCATTTTTCGGCCAAAAAACTAGAATTCCGCCCGATTCCCATATTTTCGTGTGCTATACCCACGCCTTCCAAGTGGTCCCAGGAACCCCGGACCCCGATCGCCTAAAAATTTTCCGGGCCATCAAATACGACCTAAGGAACCATAGTCACTTCCCCTCCATGATTGTTCCTCATTTTATTGCATTTTTCGGCAAAAAAAATAGAATTTCGCCCGATTACCATGTTTTGTGTGCTATTGCCCACGCCCTCCGAGTGGGCTGGGGTCCTCGAACTCGGATTGCTTAAAAATATTTCGGGTCATCAACTATGACCTAAGTAACCATAGTTACCGCCTCGCCATGATCGTTCCTAATGTTTTGCATATTTTGGCCAAAAAACTAGAATTATGCCTGATTCCCATATTTTTGTGTGCTATAGCCCACTCCTTCTAAATGGTACCGGGACCCCCGGATCCCGATCTCTTAAAATTTTTCCAGGCCATTAAATATGACCTAAGGAATCATAGTAACCGCCCTGCCATGATCGTTCCTCATTTTTGCATTTTTCGGCCAAAAAACTAGAAATTCGCCCGATTCCCATATTTTCGTGTGTTATATAGCCCACGCCTTCTGAGTGGTCCCGGGACCCCCGGACCCCGATCGCCTAAAAATTTTCTGGGCCATCAAATACGACCTAAGGAACCATAGTCACCGCCCCGCCATGAACGTTCCTCATTTTTTTGCATTTTCGGCCAAAAAACTAGAATTCCGCGCGATTCCCATATTTTCGTGTGCTAGCCCACGCCTTCAGAGTGGTCCTAGGCGCCCCGGACCCCGATCTCCTAAAATTGTCCAGGACATCAAATACAACCTAATGAACCATAGTTACAGCCTCGCCATGATCGTTCCTCATTTTTTGTATTTTTCGGCCATAAAACTAGAATTCTGCCCGATTCCCAATTTTTCGTGTGCTATAGCAAACGCCTTCCAAGTGGTCCTGAGAACCCCGGACCCCGATCGCCTAAAATTTTTCCGGGCCATCAAATACGACTTAAGGAACCATAGTCACCGCCCCGCCATGATCGTTCCTCCTTTTTTGCATTTTTCGGCCAAAAAACTAGAATACCGCCTGATTACCATATTTTCGTGTGCTATAATAGCCCACGCCTTCCCAAGGGGTAGGGCCCCCCGGAGTCGGATAGCCTAGAATTTTTTTATGGTCCATCAAATACGACCTAAGGAACCATAGTCACTGCCCCTCCATGATCATTCCTCACTTATTGCGATTTCCGGCCAAAAAGCTAGAATTCCGCACGATTCCTATATTTTTGTATGCTACAGCCCACGCCTTTCAAGTGGTCCCAGGAACCCCGGACCCCGATCGCCTAAAAAATTTTCGGGCCATCAAATACGATCTAAGGCACCATAGTCCCCACCCCGCCATGATCATTCCTTATTTTTTGCATTTTTCAGCCAAAAAAATAGAATTCCGCGTGATTCCGATATTTTCGTGTGCTATAGCCCACGCCTTCCGAGTGGTCCCAGGCCCCCGGACCCCGATCGCCTAAAAATTTTCCGGGCGATCAAATAGGACCTAAGGAACCAAAGTCACCGCCCCGCCATGATCATTCCTCATTTTTTTCATTTTTCAGCCAAAAACCTAGAATTCCCCCCGATTCCCATATTTTCGTGTGCTATACCCACGCCTTCCGAGTGGGCTGGGCACCCCATACTCGGATCACCTAAAAAAATTTCGGGCCATCAAAAAAGACCTATGGAACCATAGTCACTTTCTTGCCATGATCGTTCCTCATGTTTTGCATTTTTCGGCCAAAAAACTAGAATTCCGCCCGATTCCCATATTTTCGTGTGTTATACCCACGCCTTCCAAGTGGTCCCGGGAACCCCGGACCCCGATCGCCTAAAAATTTTTTCGGGCCATCAAATACGACCTAAGGAACCATAGTCATTGCCCCGCCATGATCGTTTCTCATTCTTTGCGTTTTTCGGCCAAAAAACTAGAATTCCGCCCGATTGCCATATCTTTGTGTGCTATTGCCCACGCCTTCCGAGTGGGCAGGGCCCCCGGACTCGGATCGCCTAAAAGATTTTCGAGCCATTAAATAGGACCTATGTAACCATAGTCACCGCCTCGCCATGATCGTTCCTCATGTTTTGCATTTTTCGGCCAAAAAGCTAGAATTTCACCCGATTCCCATATTTTTGTGTGCTATGCCTACGCCTTCCAAGTGGTCCCGAGACCCCCGGACCCCGAACACCTAAAAAATTTTCGGGCCATCAAATACGACCTGAGGAACCATAGTAACTGCCCTGCCATGATCGTTCCTCATTTTTGCGTTTTTCATCCACACAACTAGAATTCCGCGCGATTCCCATATTTTCGTGTGCTATAGCCCACGCCTTCCGAGTGGTCCCAGGACCCCCGGATTCGGATCGCCTAAAATTTTTCCGGGCCATCAAATACGACCTAAGGAACCATAGTCACCGCCCCACCATGACCTTTCCTCATTTTTTGCATTTTACGGCCAAAAAACTAGAATTCCACCCGATTCCCATATTTTCGTGTGTTATCCCACGCCTTCCAAGTGTACCCGGGACTCCAGGACCCTGATCGCCTAAAATTTTTCCGGCCCATCAAATACGACCTAAGGAACCAGAGTCACCGCCACCGCCCCCCCATGATCATTCCCCATTTTTTGAATTTTACTACAAAAAAACTAGAATTCCGCATGATTCCCATATTTTTATGTGCTATAGCCCATGCCTTCCGAGTGGGATGGGCCCTGCGGACTCAGATCGCATAAAATTTTTTCGGGCCATCAAATACGACCTAAAGAACCATAGTCACCGCCCTGACATGACCGTTCCTCATTGTTTTGCGTTTTACGGCAAAAAATATAGAATTCCGCCCGATTCCCATATTTTTGTGTGCTATAGCCCACGCCTTCAAGTGGTCCCAGGACCCCAGACCCCGATCGCCTAAAATTTTTCTGGGCCAACAAATATGACGTAGGGAACCATAGTCACTGCCCCGCCATGATCGGTCCTTATTTTTTGCATTTTACGGCCAAAAAACTAGAATTCCGCCCGATTCCCATATTTTCGTGTGCTATTGCCCACGCCTTCCGAGTGTTCCCAGGAACACAGACCCCGATCGCCTAAAAAATTTTCGGGCCATCAAATACGACCTAAGGAACCATAGTCACTGCCCCGCCATGATCGTTCCTCATTTATAACGCTTTTCGGCCTAAAAACTAGAATTTCACCTGATTTTTATATTTTCGTTTGCTATAGCCCACGCCTCCCCAGTGGGTAGGGACCCATGGAACCGGATCACCTAAAATTTTTCAGGCAATCAAATACGACCTAAGGAACCATAGTCACCACCCCGCCATGACCTTTCCTCATTGTTTGCATTTTACGGCCAAAAAACTAGAATTCCGCCCGATTCCCATATTTTCGTGTGGTATCCCACGCCTTCCGAGTGGGTCAGGCCCCCCGAACTAAGGAACCATAATCACCGCCCCGCCATGATCGTTCCTTATTTTTTGCATTTTTCGGCCAAAAAACTAGAATTCCGCCCAATTCCCATTTTTTTGTGTTATAGCCCTCGCCTTCCAAGTGGTCCCAGGACCCCCGAACCCCGATCTCCTAAAATTTTTCCGGGCAATAAAATACGACCTAAGGAACCATATTCACCGCCCCGCCAGGATCGTTCCTCATTTTTTGCATTTTTCGGACAAAAACCTAGAATTCCGCCCGATTCCAATATTTTCATGTGCTATAGCCCACGCCTTCCGAGTGGGCCGGGGCCCCCGGACTTGGATCACCTAAAAATATTTCGGGCCATCAAATAAGACCTAAGGAACCATAGTCACCTTCCCGCCAGGATCATTTCTCATTTTTTGCATTTTTCGGCCAAAAAACTAGAATTCCGCCCGATTCCCATATTTTAGTGTGCTATACCCACGCCTTCCAAGTGGTCCCAGGAACCCCGGACCCCGATCGGCTAAAATTTTTCTGGGCTATCAAATACAACCTAAGGAACCATAGTCACTTCCCCTCCATGATTGTTCCTCATTTCTTTGCGTTTTTCGGCCAAAAAACCAGAATCTCGCCCGATTATCATGTTTTGTGTGCTATTGCCCACGCCCTCCGAGTGGGCAGGGGCCCTCGAACTCGGATTGCTTAAAAATATTTCGGGTCATCAGCTATGACCTAAGTAACCATAGTTACCACCTCGCCATGTTCGTTCCTAATGTTTTGCATATTTTGGCCAAAAAACTAGAATTATGCCTGATTCCCATATTTTTGTGTGCTATAGCCCACTCCTTCCAAGTGGTACCGGGACCCCCGGATCCCGATCTCTTAAACTTTTTCCGGGCCATTAAATATGACCTAAGGAACCATAGTAACCGCCCTGCCATGATCGTTCCTCATTTTTGCATATTTCGGCCAAAAAACTAGAAATTCGCCCGATTCCCATATTTTCGTGTGTTATATAGCCCACGCCTTCTGAGTGGTCCCGGGACCCCCGGACCCCGATCGCCTAAAAATTTTTCGAGCCATCAAATACGACCTAAGGAACCTTAGTCACCGCCCCGCCATGAACATTCCTCATTTTTTTGCATTTTCGGCCAAAAAACTAGAATTCCGCGCGATTCCCATATTTTCGTGTGCTAGCCCACGCCTTCCGAGTGGTCCTAGGCGCCCCGGACCCCGATCTCCTAAAATTGTCCAGGACATCAAATACAACCTAATGAACCATAGTTACAGCCTCGCCATGATTGTTCCTCATTTTTTGTGTTTTTCGGCCATAAAACTAGAATTCTGCCCGATTCCCAATTTTTCGTGTGCTATAGCCCACGCCTTCCAAGTGGTCCTGAGAACCCCGGACCCCGATCGCCTAAAATTTTTCCGGGCCAACAAATACGACTTAAGGAACCATAGTCACCGCCCCGCCATGATCGTTCCTCCTTTTTTGCATTTTTCGGCCAAAAAACTAGAATACCGCCTGATTACCATATTTTCGTGTGCTATAATAGCCCACGCCTTCCCAAGGGGTAGGGCCCCCCGGAGTCGGATAGCCTAGAATTTTTTTATGGTCCATCAAATACGACCTAAGGAACCATAGTCACTGCCCCTCCATGATCATTCCTCACTTATTGCGATTTCCGGCCAAAAAGCTAGAATTTCGCACGATTCCTATATTTTTGTATGCTACAGCCCACGCCTTTCAAGTGGTCCCGGGAACCCCGGACCCCGATCGCCTAAAAAGTTTTCGGGCCATCAAATACGATCTAAGGCACCATAGTCCCCACCCCGCCATGATCATTCCTTATTTTTTGCATTTTTCAGCCAAAAAAATAGAATTCCGCGTGATTCCGATATTTTCGTGTGCTTATAGCCCACGCCTTCCGAGTGGTCCCAGGCCCCCGGACCCCGATCGCCTAAAAATTTTCCGGGCGATCAAATAGGACCTAAGGAACCAAAGTCACCGCCCCGCCATGATCATTCCTCATTTTTTTCATTTTTCAGCCAAAAACCTAGAATTCCCCCCGATTCCCATATTTTCGTGTGCTATACCCACGCCTTCCGAGTGGGCTGGGCACCCCAGACTCGGATCACCTAAAAAAATTTCGGGCCATCAAAAAAGACCTATGGAACCATAGTCACTTTCTTGCCATGATCGTTCCTCATGTTTTGCATTTTTCGGCAAAAAAACTAGAATTCCGCCCGATTCCCATATTTTCGTGTGCTATACCCACGCCTTCCAAGTGGTCCCGGGAACCCCGGACCCCGATCGCCTAAAAATTTTTTTGGGCCATCAAATACGACCTAAGGAACCATAGTCATTGCCCCGCCATGATCGTTTCTCATTCTTTGTGTTTTTCGGCCAAAAAACTAGAATTCCGCCCGATTGCCATATCTTTGTGTGCTATTGCCCACGCCTTCCGAGTGGGCAGGGCCCCCGGACTCGGATCGCCTAAAAAATTTTCGAGCCATTAAATAGGACCTATGTAACCATAGTCACCGCCTCGCCATGATCGTTCCTCGTGTTTTGCATTTTTCGGCCAAAAAGCTAGAATTTCACCCGATTCCCATATTTTTGTGTGCTATGCCTACGCCTTCCAAGTGGTCCCGAGACCCCCGGACCCCGAACACCTAAAAAATTTTTGGGCCATCAAATACGACCTGAGGAACCATAGTAACCGCCCTGCCATGATCGTTCCTCATTTTTGCATTTTTCATCCACACAACTAGAATTCCGCGTGATTCCCATATTTTCGTGTGCTATAGCCCACGCCTTCCGAGTGGTCCCAGGACCCCCGGATTCGGATCGCCTAAAATTTTTCCGGGCCATCAAATATGACCTAAGGAACCATAGTCACCTCCCCACCATGACCTTTCCTCATTTTTTGCATTTTACGGCCAAAAAACTAGAATTCCACCCGATTCCCATATTTTCGTGTGTTATCCCACGCCTTCCAAGTGGACCCGGGACTCCAGGACCCTGATCGCCTAAAATTTTTCCGGCCCATCAAATACGACCTAAGGAACCAGAGTCACCGCCCCCCCCCCCCCATGATCGTTCCCCATTTTTTGAATTTTACTACAAAAAAACTAGAATTCCGCATGATTCCCATATTTTTATGTGCTATAGCCCATGCCTTCCGAGTGGGATGGGCCCTGCGGACTCAGATCACATAAAATTTATTCGGGCCATCAAATACGACCTAAAGAACCATAGTCACCGCCCTGACATGACCGTTCCTCATTTTTTTGCGTTTTACGGCAAAAAATATAGAATTCCGCCCGATTCCCATATTTTTGTGTGCTATAGCCCACGCCTTCAAGTGGTCCCAGGACCCCAGACCCCGATCGCCTAAAATTTTTCCGGGCCAACAAATATGACGTAGGGAACCATAGTCACTGCCCCGCCATGATCGGTCCTAATATTTTGCATTTTACGGCCAGAAAACTAGAATTCCGCCCGATTCCCATATTTTCGTGTGCTATTGCCCACGCCTTCCGAGTGTTCCCAGGAACACAGACCCCGATCGCCTAAAAAATTTTCCGGGCCATCAAATACGACCTAAGGAACCATAGTCACTGCCCCGCCATGATCGTTCCTCATTTATAACGCTTTTCGGCCTAAAAACTAGAATTTCACCTGATTTTTATATTTTCGTCTGCTATAGCCCACGCCTCCCCAGTGGGTAGGGACCCCTGGAACCGGATCACCTAAAATTTTTCAGGCCATCAAATATGACCTAAGGAACCATAGTCACCACCCCGCCATGACCTTTCCTCATTGTTTGCATTTTACGGCCAAAAAACTAGAATTCCGCCCGATTCCCATATTTTCTTGTGGTATCCCACGCCTTCCGAGTGGGTCAGGCCCCCCGAACTAAGGAACCATAATCATCGCCCCGCCATGATCGTTCCTTATTTTTTGCATTTTTCGGACAAAAACCTAGAATTCCGTCCGATTCCAATATTTTCGTGTGCTATAGCCCACGCCTTCCGAGTGGGCCGGGGCCCCCGGACTCGGATCACCTAAAAATATTTCGGGCCATCAAATAAGACCTAAGGAACCATAGTCACCTTCCCGCCATGATCATTTCTCATTTTTTGCATTTTTCGGCCAAAAAACTAGAATTCCGCCCGATTCCCATATTTTCGTGTGCTATACCCACGCCTTCCAAGTGGTCCCAGGAACCCCGGACCCCGATCGCCTAAAATCTTTCCGGGCCATCAAATACGACCTAAGGAACCATAGTCACTTCCCCTCCATGATTGTTCCTTATTTCTTTGCGTTTTTCGGCCAAAAAACCAGAATCTCGCCCGATTATCATGTTTTGTGTGCTATTGCCCACGCCCTCCGAGTGGGCAGGGGCCCTCGAACTCGGATTGCTTAAAAATATTTCGGGTCATCAACTATGACCTAAGTAACCATAGTTACCACCTAGCCATGATCGTTCCTAATGTTTTGCATATTTTTGCCAAAAAACTAGAATTATGCCTGATTCCCATATTTTTGTGTGCTATAGCCCACGCCTTCCAAGTGGTACCGGGACCCCCGGATCTCGATCTCTTAAAATTTTTCCGGGCCATCAAATACGACCTAAGGAACCATAGTAACCGCCCCGCCATGATCGTTCCTCTTTGTTGCATTTTTCGGCCAAAAAACTAGAAATTCGCCCGATTCCCATATTTTCGTGTGTTATATAGCCCACGCCTTCTGAGTGGTCCCGGGACCCCCGGACACCGATCGCCTAAAAATTTTCCGAGCCATCAAATATGACCTAAGGAACCATAGTCACCGCCCCGCCATGAACGTTCCTCATTTTTTGCATTTTTCGGCCAAAAAACTAGAATTCCGCGCGATTCCCATATTTTTGTGTGCTAGCCCACGCCTTCCGAGTGGTCCTAGGCGCCCCGGACCCCGATCGCCTAAAATTGTCCAGGACATCAAATACAACCTAAGGAACCATAGTCACAGCCTCGCCATGATCGTTCCTCATTTTTTTGTGTTTTTCGGCCATAAAACTAGAATTCTGCCCGATTCCCAATTTTTCGTATGCTATAGCCCACGCCTTCAAAGTGGTCCTGAGAACCCCGGACCTTGATCGCCTAAAATTTTTCCGGGCCATCAAATACGACTTAAGGAACCATAGTCACCGCCCCGCCATGATCGTTCCTCCTTTTTTGTATTTTTCGGCCAAAAAACTAGAATACCGCCTGATTACCATATTTTCGTGTGCTATAATAGCCCACGCCTTCCCAATGGGTAGGGGCCCCCGGAGTCGGATCGCCTAAATTTTTTTTATGGTCCATCAAATACGACCTAAGGAACCATAGTCACCGCCCCTCCATGATCATTCCTCACTTATTGTGATTTCCGGCCAAAAAACTAGAATTCCGCACGATTCCCATATTTTTGTATGCTACAGCCCACGCCTTTCAAGTGGTCCCGGGAACCCCTGACCCCGATCGCCTAAAAATATTTCGGGCCATCAAATACGATCTAAGGAACCATAGTCCCCACCCCGCCATGATCATTCCTTATTTTTTGCATTTTTCAGCCAAAAAAATAGAATTCTGCGTGATTCAAATATTTTCGTGTGCTATAGCCCACACCTTCCGAGTGGTCCCAGGCCCCCCGGACCCCAATCGCCTAAAAGTTTTCCGGGCGATCAAATACGACCTAAGGAACCAAAGTCACCGCCCCGCCATGATCATTCCTCATTTTTTTCATTTTTCAGCCAAAAACCTAGAATTCCCCCCGATTCCCATATTTTCGTGTGCTATACCCACGCCTTCCGAGTGGGCTAGGCCCCCCGGACTCGGATCGCCTAAAAAATTTTCGGGCCATCAAAAAATACCTATGGAACCATAGTCACTTTCTTGCCATGATCGTTCCTCATTTTTTGCATTTTTTGGCCAAAAAACTAGAATTTCGCCCGATTCCCATATTTTCGTGTGCTATACCCACGCCTTCCAAGTGGTCCCGGGAACACCGGACCCCGATCGCCTAAAAAGATTTTTGGGCCATCAAATACGACCTAAGGAACCATAGTCACTGCCCCGCCATGATCGTTCCTCATTCTTTGCGTTTTTCGGCCAAAAAACTACGATTGCCATATTTTTGTGTGCTATTGCCCACGCCTTCCGAGTGGGCCGGGCCCCCGGACTCGGATCGCCTAAAACATTTTCGAGCCATTATATAGGACCTATGTAACCATAGTCACCGCCTCGCCATGATCGTTCCTCATGTTTTGCATTTTTCGGCCAAAAAGCTAGAATTTCACCCGATTTCCATATTTTTGTGTGCTATGCCTACGCCTTCCAAGTGGTCCCGAGACCCCCGGACCCTGAACACCTAAAATTTTTTCGGGCGATCAAATATGACCTGAGGAACCATAGTAACCGCCCCGCCATGATCGTTCCTCATTTTTGCGTTTTTCGTCCACACAACTAGAATTCCGCGCGATTCCCATATTTTCGTGTGCTATAGCCCACGCCTTCCGGGTGGTCCCGGGACCCCTGGATTCGGATCGCCTAAAATTTTTCCGGGCCATCAAATACGACCTAAGGAACCATAGTCACCGCCCCACCATGACCTTTCTTCATTTTTTGCATTTTACGGCCAAAAAACTAGAATTCCACCCGATTCCCATATTTTCGTGTGTTATAGCCCACGCCTTCCAAGTGGACCCGGGACTCCAGGACCCCGATCGCCTAAAATTTTTCCGGCCAATCAAATACGACCTAAGGAACCAGAGTCACTGCCCCCCATGATCGTTCCCTATTTTTTGAATTTTACTACAAAAAAACTAGAATTCCGCATGATTCCCATATTTTTGTGTGCTATAGCCCAAGCATTCCGAGTAGGATGGGCCCTCCGGACTCAGATCGCATAAAAATTTTCCGGGCCATCAAATACGACCTAAAGAACCATAGTCACCGCCCTGACATGACCGTTCCTCATTTTTTTGCGTTTTACGGCAAAAAATATAGAATTCCGCCCGATTCCCATATTTTTGTGTGCTATAGCCCACGCCTTCAAGTGGTCCCCGGACCCCAGACCCCGACCGCCTAAAATTTTTCCGGGCCAACAAATATGACGTAGGGAACCATAGTCACTGCCCCGCCATGATCGGTCCTTATTTTTTGCATTTTACGGCCAAAAAACTAGAATTCCGCCCGATTCCCATATTTTCGTGTGGTATTGCCCACGCCTTCCTAGTGGTCCCAAGAACACAGACCCCGATCGCCTAAAAAATTTTCCGAGCCATCAAATACGACCTAAGGAACCATAGTCACTGCCCCGCCATGATCGTTCCTCATTTATAACGCTTTTCGGCCTAAAAACTAGAATTTCACCTCATTTTTATATTTTCGTTTGCTATAGCCCACGCCTCCCCAGTGGGTAGGGACCCCCGGAACCGGATCACCTAAAATTTTTCCAGGCCATCAAATACGACCTAAGGAACCATAGTCACCACCCCGCCATGACCTTTCCTCATTGTTTGCATTTTATGGCCAAAAAACTAGAATTCCGCCCGATTCCCATATTTTCGTGTGGTATCCCACGCCTTCCGAGTGGGTCAGGCCCCCCGAACTAAGGAACCATAATCACCGCCCCGCCATGATCGTTCCTTATTTTTTGACTTTTTCGGCCAAAAAACTAGAATTTCGCCCGATTCCCATTTTTTGTGTTATAGCCCTCGCCTTCCAAGTGGTCCCAGGGCCCCCGAACCCCGATCTCCTAAAATATTTCCGGGCAATCAAATACGACCTAAGGAACCATATTCACCGCCCCTCCAGGATCATTCCTCATTTTTTGCATTTTTCGGACAAAAACCTAGAATTCCGCCCGATTCCCATATTTTCGTGTGCTATAGCCCACGCCTTCCGAGTGGGCCTGGGCCCCCGGACTCGGATCACCTAAAAAATTTTCGGGCCATCAAATAAGACCTAAGGAACCATAGTCACCTTCCCGCCATGATCATTTCTCATTTTTTGCATTTTTCGGCCAAAAAACTAGAATTCCGCCCGATTCCCATATTTTCGTGTGCTATACCCACGCCTTCCAAATGGTCCTAGGAACCCCGGACCCCGATCGCCTAAAATTTTTACGGGCCATCAAATACGACCTAAGGAACCATAGTCACTTCCCCTCCATGATTGTTCCTAATGTTTTTGCGTTTTTCGGCCAAAAAACTAGAATTTCGCCCGATTACCATGTTTTGTGTGCTATTGCCCACGCCCTACGACTGATCCGGGGCCCGCGAACTCGGATTGCTTAAAAATATTTTGGGTCATCAACTATGACCTAAGTAACCATAGTTACCGCCTCGCCATGATCGTTCCTAATGTTTTGCATATTTTGGCCAAAAAACTAGAATTATGCCTGATTCCCATATTTTTGTGTGCTATAGCCCACGCCTTCCAAGTGGTACCGGGACCCCCGGATCCCGATATCTTAAAATTTTTCCGGGCCATCAAATACGACCTAAGGAACCATAGTAACCGCCCCGCCATGATCGTTCCTCATTTTTGCATTTTTCGGCCAAAAAACTAGAAATTCGCCCGATTCCCATATTTTCGTGTGTTATATAGCCCACGCCTTCCGAGTGGTCCCGTGACCCCCGGACCCCGATTGCCTAAAAATTTTCCGGGCCATCAAATACGACCTAAGGAACCATAGTCACCGCCCCGCCATGAACGTTCCTCATTTTTTGCGTTTTTCGGCCAAAAAACTATAATTCCGCGCGATTCCCATATTTTCGTGTGCTATAGCCCACGCCTTCCGAGTGGTCCTCGGCGCCCCGGACCCCGATCGCCTAAAATTGGCCCGGACATCAAATACAACCTAAGGAACCATAGTCACAGCCTCGCCATGATCGTTCCTCATTTTTTGCATTTTTCGGCCATAAAACTAGAATTCTGCTCGATTCCCAATTTTTCGTGTGCTAGCCCACGCCTTCCAAGTGGTCTTGAGAAACCCGGACCCCGATCGCCTAAAATTTTTCCGGGCCATCAAATACGACTTAAGGAACCATAGTCACCGCCCCGCCATGATCGTTCCCCCTTTTTTGCATTTTTTGGCAAAAAAACTAGAACACCGCCTGATTACCATATTTTTGTGTGCTATAATATCCCACGCCTTCCCAATGGGTAGGGCCCCCCGGAGTCGGATCGCCTAAAATTTTTTCGGTCCAACAAATACGACCTAAGGAACCATAGTCACCGCCCCTCCATGATCATTCCTCACTTATTGCGATTTCCGGCAAAAAAACTAGAATTCCGCACGATTCCCATATTTTTGTATGCTACAGCCCACGCCTTTCAAGTGGTCCCGGGAACTCCGGACCCCGATCGCCTAAAATTTTTTCAGGCCATCAAATACGATCTATGGCACCATAGTCCCCACCCCGCCATGATCAATCCTTATTTTTTGCATTTTTCAGCCAAAAAAATAGAATTCCGCGTGATTCCGATATTTTCGTGTGCTATAGCCCACGCCTTCCTAGTGGTCCCAGGCCCCCCGGACCCCGATCGCCCAAAATTTTTCCGGGCGATCAAATACGACCTAAGGAACCAAAGTCACCGCCCCGCCATGATCATTCCTCATTTTTTTCATTTTTCAGCCAAAAACCTAGAATTTTCCCCAATTCCCATATTTTCGTGTGCTATACCCACGCCTTCTGAGTGTGCTGGGCCCCCCGGACTCGGATCACCTAAAAAAATTTTCGGGCCATCAAAAAAGACTTATGGAACCATAGTCACTTTCTTGCCATGATCATTCCTCATTTTTTGCATTTTTCGGCCAAAAGATTAGAAGTCCACCCGATTCCCATATTTTCGTGTGCTATACCCACGCCTTCCAAGTGGTCCCGGGAACCCCGGACCCCGATCGCCTAAAAATTTTTTCGGGCCATAAAATACGACCTAAGGAACCATAGTCACTGCCCCGCCATGATAGTTCCTCATTCTTTGCATTTTTCGGCCAAAAAACTAGAATTCCACCCGATTGCCATATTTTTGTGTGCTATTGCCCACGCCTTCCGAGTGGGCCGGGCCTCCGGACTCGGATCGCCTAAAAATTTTTCGAGCCATTAAATAGGACCTATGTAACCATAGTCACCGCCTTGCCATGATCGTTCCTCATGTTTTGCATTTTTCGGCCAAAAAGCTAGAATTTCACCCGATTCCCATATTTTTGTGTGCTATGCCTACGCCTTCCAAGTGGTCCCGAGACCCCCGGACCCCGAACACCTAAAATTTTTCCGGGCCATCAAATATGACCTGAGGAACCATAGTAACCGCCCCGCCATGATCGTTCCTCATTTTTGCGTTTTTCGTCCACACAACTAGAATTCCGCGTGATTCCCATATTTTCGTGTGCTATAGCCCACGCCTTCGAGTTGTCCCAGGACCCCCGGATTCGGATCGCCTAAAATTTTTCCGGGCCATCAAATACGACCTAAGGAATCATAGTCACCGTCCCACCATGACCTTTCCTAATTTTTTGCATTTTACGGCCAAAAAACTAGAATTCCACCCGATTCCCATATTTTCGTGTGTTATAGCCCACGCCTTCCAAGTGGACCCGGGACTCCAGGACCCCGATCGCCTAAAATTTTTCCGGCCCATCAAATACGACCTAAGGAACCAGATTCACTGCCCCCCATGATCGTTCCCCATTTTTTGAATTTTACTACAAAAAAACTAGAATTCCGCATGATTCCCATATTTTTGTGTGCTATAGCCCACGCCTTCTGAGTGGGATGGGCCCTCCGGACTCAGATCGCATAAAAATTTTCCGGGCCATCAAATACGACCTAAAGAACCATAGTCACCGCCCTGACATGACCGTTCCTCATTTTGTTGCGTTTTACGGCAAAAAAAATAGAATTCCGCCCGATTCCCATATTTTTGTGTGCTATAGCCCACGCCTTCAAGTGGTCCCAGGACCCCAAACCCCGATCGCCTAAAAATTTTTCGGGCCAACAAATATGACGTAGGGAACCATAGTCACTGCCTCGCCATGATCGGTCCTTATTTTTTTGCATTTTACGGCCAAAAAACTAGAATTCCGCCCGATTCCCATATTTTCATGTGCTATTGCCCACGCCTTCCGAGTGGTCCCAGGAACACAGACCCCGATCGCCTAAAAAAAATTTTGGGCCATCAAATACGACCTAAGGAACCATAGTCACTACCCCGCCATTATCGTTCCTCATTTATAACGCTTTTCGGCCTAAAAACTAGAATTTCAACTGATTTTTTTATTTTCGTTTGCTATAGCCCACGCCTCCCCAGTGGGTAGGGACCCCCGGAACCGGATCACCTAAAAATTTTCCAGGCCATCAAATATGACCTAAGGAACCATAGTTACCACCCCGCCATGACCTTTCCTCATTGTTTGCATTTTACGGCCAAAAAACTATAATTCCGCCCGATTCCCATATTTTTGTGTGGTATCCCACGCCTTCCGAGTGGGCCAGGCCCCCCAAACTAAGGAACCATAATCACCACCCCGCCATGATCGTTCCTTATTTTTTGCATTTTTCGGCCAAAAAACTAGAATTCCGCTCGATTCCCATTTTTTTGTGTTATAGACCTCGCCTTCCAAGTGGTCCCAGGACCCCCGAACCCCGATCTCCTAAAAGTTTTCCGGGCAATCAAATACGACCTAAGGAACCATATTCACCGCCCCTCCAGGATCGTTCCTCAGTTTTTGGATTTTTCGGACAAAAACCTAGAATTCCGCCCGATTCTCATATTTTCGTGTGCTATAGCCCACGCCTTCCGAGTGGGCCGGGGCCCCCGGACTCGGGTCACCTAAAAAATTTTAGGGCCATCAAATAAGACCTAGGAACCATAGTCACCTTCCCGCCATGATCATTTCTCATTTTTTGCATTTTTTGGCCAAAAAACTAGAATTCCGCCCGATTCCCATATTTTCGTGTGCTATACCCACGCCTTCCATATGGTCCCAGGAACCCCGGACCCCGATCGCCTAAAATTTTTCCGGACCATCAAATACAACCTAAGTAGCCATAGTCACTTCCCCTCCATGATTGTTCCTCATTTTCTTGCGTTTTTTGGCCAAAAACCTAGAATTTTGCCCGATTACCATGTTTTGTGTGCTATTGCCCACGCTCTCCGAGTGGGTCGGGGCCCTCGAACTCGAATTGCTTAAAAATATTTCTGGTCATCAACTATGACCTAAGTAACCATAGTTACCGCCTCGCCATGATCGTTCCTAATGTTTTGAATATTTTGGCCAAAAAACTAGAATTATGCCTGATTCCCATATTTTTGTGTGCTATAGCCCACGCCTTCCAAGTGGTACCAGGACCCCCGGATCCCGATCTCTTAAAATTTTTCCGGGCCATCAAATACGACCTAAGGAACCATAGTAACCGCCCCGCCATGATCGTTCCTCATTTTTGCATTTTTCGGCCAAAAAACTAGAAATTTGCCCGATTCCCATATTTTCGTGTGTTATATAGCCCACGCCTTCCGAGTGGTCCCGTGACCCCTGGACCCCGATTGCCTAAAAATTTTCCGGGCCATCAAATACGACCTAAGGAACCATAGTCACTGCCCCGCCATGAACGTTCCTCATTTTTTGCGTTTTTCGGCAAAAAAACTAGAATTCCGCGCGATTCCCATATTTTCGTGTGCGATAGCCCACGCCTTCCGAGTGGTCCTAGGCGCCCCGAACCCCGATCGCATAAAATTGTCCCGGACATCAAATACAACCTAAGGTACCATAGTCACAGCCTCGCCATGATCGTTCCTCATTTTTTGCGTTTTTCGGCCATAAAACTAGAATTCTGCCAGATTCCCAATTTTTCGTGTGCTAAAGCCCACGCCTTGCAAGTGGTCCTGAGAACCCCGGACCCCGATCGCCTAAAATTTTTCCGGGCCATCAAATACGACTTAAGGAACCATAGTCACCGCCCCGCCATGATCGTTCCTCCTTTTTTTGCATTTTTCGGCCAAAAAACTAGAATTTCGCCTGATTACCATATTTTCGTGTGCTATAATAGCCCACGCCTTCCCAATGGGTAGTGGCCCCCGGAGTCGGATCGCCTAAAAAATTTTCGGTCCATCAAATACGACCTATGGAACCATAGTCACCGCCCCTCCATGATCATTCCTCACTTATTGCGATTTCCGGCCAAAAAATTAGAATTTCGCACGATTCCCATATTTTTGTATGCTACAGCCCACGCCTTTCAAGTGGTCCCGGGAACCCCGGACCCCGAGTCCGGGGGGCCCAGCCCACTCAGAAGGCGTGGGTATAGCACACGAAAATATGGGAATCGGGGGGAATTCTAGGTTTTTGGCTGAAAAATGAAAAAAATGAGGAATGATCATGGTGGGGCAGTGACTTTGGTTCCTTAGGTCATATTTGATCGCCCAAAAAAATTTTAGGCGATCCGAGTCCGGGGGTCCCGGGACTACTTGGAAGGCGTGGGCTATAGCACCGAAAAATATGCAAATCGGGCGGAATTCTAGTTTTTTGGCCGTAAAATGCAAAACGTGAGGAACGATCATGGCGGGGCGGTGACTATGGTTCCTTAGGTCGTATTTAATGGCCCAGAAAAACTTTAGGCGACCCGAGTCCGGGGGTCCCGGGACCACTTGGAAGGTGTGGGATATAGCACACGAAAATATGGGAATCGGGCGGAATTTTAGTTTTTTGGTCAAAAAATGCAAAAAATGAGGAGCGATCACGGCGGGGCAGTGACTATGGTTCCATAGGTTATATTTGATGGCCCGAAAAACTTTTAGGCAATCCGAGTACGGCGGGGGCTATAGCACAGGAAAATATGCTAATCGGGCGGAATTCTAGTTTTTTTGCCGAAAAACGCAAAAAATGAGGAACGATCATGACTGGGCAGTGACTATTGTTCTTTAGGTCATATTTGATTGCCCAGAAAAATTTGAGGCGATCCGGCTCCGTGGGGCCCTACCCACTGGGAAGGCATGGGATATAGCACACAAAAATATTGGAATCAGGCGAAATTCTAGTTTTTTGGAAGAAAAATTCAAAAAATGAGGAGCTATCATGGCGGGACGTTGACTATGGTTCTTTAGCTCGTACTTTATATCTTGGAAAAATTTAGGCGATCGGGGTCCGGGGGTCCCGGGACCACTTGGAAGGTGTGGGCTATAGCACACGAAAATATGGGAATCAGACTAAATTCTAGTTTTTTGGCAGAAAAATGCAAAAAATGAGGAACGATCATGGCGGGGCAGTGACTATGGTTCCCTAGGTCGTATTCGATGGCCCGAAAAAGTTTTAGGCAATCCGAGTCAGGGGCCCGACCCACTCGGAAGGCGTAGGTTATTGCACACGAAAATATGGGAATCGGGCGGAATTCTAGTTTTTTGGCCGAAAAATATAATAAAATGAGGAACGATCACGGCGGGGCGGTGACTATGGTTCCTTAGGTTGTATTTGATGGACCAAAAAATTTTATCTGGGAGTCCGGGACCACTTGGAAGGCGTGGGCTATAGCACACGAAAATATGGGCATCGAGAGGAATTCTAGTTTTTTGGCCGAAAAATGCAAAATATAAGGAACGATCATGGAGGGGCGGTGACTATGGTTCCTTAGGTCGTATTTGATGGACCTGAAAAATTTTAGGAGATCGGGGTCCGGGGGTCCCGGGACCACTCGGAAGGCGTGGGCTGTAGCACACGAAAATATGGGAATCTGGCGGAATTCTAGTTTTTTGGCCAAAAAATGTAAAAAATGAGGAACGATCATGGGGGGCGGTGACTATGGTTCTACAGGTCGTATTTGATGGCCCGAAAAAATTGTAGGCGATCCGAGTCCAGGGGGCCCAACCCACTAGGAAGACGTGGGTGCACACGAAAATATGGGAATCGGGCGGAATTTTTGTTTTTTGGCCATAAAATGCAAAAAATGATGAAAGGTCATGGCGGGGAGGTGAGTATGGTTACTTAGGTCGTATTTGATGGCCTGAAAAAATTTTAGGCGATCTGGCTCCGGGGTCCTGGCCCACTCGGAAGGCGTGGGCTATAGCACATGAAAATATTGCAATCAGGCAAAATTCTATTTTTTTTGGCCGAAAAACGCAAAACATGAGGAACGATCATGGAGGGGCGATGACTATGGTTCTTTAGGTCGTATTTTATGGCCCGGAAAATTTTAGGCGATCGGGGTCCGTGTGTCCCGGGACCATTTGGAAGGCATGGGCTATAGCACACGAAAATATGAGAATCAGGCAGAATTCTAGTTTTTTGGCCGAAAAATGCGAAAAATGAGGAACGATCATGGAGGGGCGGTGACTATGGTTCCCTAGGTCTTATTTGATGGCCCGAAAAATATTTAGGCGAATCGAGTCAAGGGGCCCGGCCCACTCGGCACACGAAAATATGGGAATCAGGCGGAATTCTAGTTTTTTGGCCGTAAAATGAAAATATTGAGGAATGATCATGGCGGGGCGGTGTCTATGGTTCCTTAGGTCGTATTTAATGGCCCGGTAAAATTTTAGGCGATCCGAGTCCGGGGGTCCCGAGACTACTTGGAAGGCGTGGGCTATAGCACACGAAAATATGGGAATCGGGTGGAATTCTAGTTTTTTGGCCGAAAAACGCAAAAAATGAGGAACGATTATGGCGGGGAGGTGACTATGGTACCTTAGGTCATATTTGATGGCCCATAAAATATTTTGGCGATCGGGGTCTAGGGGGCCAGGGACCACTCGGAAGGCGTGGTCTATAGCACACGAAACTATTTGAATTAGGCAGAAATCTAGTTTTTTGGCCGTATAACGTAGAATAACCGAGGAATGATCATGACGGGGCAGTGACTATGGTTATATAGGTCATATTTGATGGCCCGAAAAAAATTTAGGCGATCTGAGTCGAGGGGGCCCAACCCACTCGGAAGGCGTGGGCATACGCAAAAATATGTTAATTGGCCGTAAAATGCAAACGGTGAGGAACGATCATGGCGGGCGGTGACTATGGTTCCTTAGGTCGTATTAGGTGTCCTAGAAAAATTTTAGGTTATCGGGGTTCGGGGGTCCCGGGACCACTTGGAAGGCGTGGGCTATGGCATACGAAAATATGGGAAAGAGGTGGAATTCTAGTTTTTTGGCCATAAAATGCAAAAAATGAGGAAAGGTCATTGCGGAGTAGTGACTATGTATCTCTAGGTCGTATGTGATGGCCCGGAAAAGTTTTAGGCTATCCGAGTCCGGGGGGCCCGGCCCACTCTGAAGTCGTGAGCTATAGCACACGAAAATAAGGGCATCGGGCGGAATTCTACTTTTTTGGCCGAAAAATGCAAAAGATAAGGAACAATTATGGAGGGGCGGTGACTATGGTTCCTTAGGTCGTATTTGATGGACCGGAAAAAATTTAGGAGATCGGGGTCCGGGGGTCCCGGGACCACTCGGAAGGCGTGGGCTGTAGCACACGAAAATATGGGAATCTGGCGGAATTCTAGTTTTTTGGCCAAAAAATGTATAAAATGAGGAACGATCATGGGGGCGGTGACTATGGTTCTATAGGTCGTATTTGATGGCCCGAAAAAATTGTAGGCGATCCGAGTCCAGGGGGGACAGCCCACTCGGAAGACGTGGGTGCACACGAAAATATTAGAATCGGGGGGAATTTTTGTTTTTTGGCCATAAAATGCAAAAAATGATGAAAGGTCATGGCGGGGAGGTGAGTATGGTTACTTAGGTCGTATTTGATGGCCCAAAATTTTTTTAGGCAATCCGTCTCCGAGGACCTGGCCCACTCGGAAGGCGTGGGCTATAGCACACGAAAATATTGGAATCAGGCAAAATTCTAATTTTTTGGCCGAAAAACGCAAAACATGAGGAACGATCATGGCGGGGCGATGACTATGGTTCTTTAGGTCATATTTTATGGCCCGAAAAATTTTAGGCGATCGGGGTCCGGCAGTCCCGGGACCATTTGGAAGGCATGGGCTATAGCACACGAAAATATGAGAATCGGGCAGAATTCTAGTTTTTTGGACGAAAAATGCGAAAAATGAGGAACGAGCATGGAGTGGCGGTGACTATGGTTCCCTAGGTCTTATTTGATGGCCCGAAAAATATTTAGGCGAATCGAGTCAAGGGGACCAGCCCACTCGGAAGGCGTGGGCTATAGCACACGAAAATATAGGAATCGGGCGGAATTCTAGTTTTTTGGCCGTAAAATGAAAATATTGAGGAACCATCATGGCGGGGCGGTGACTATGGTTCCTTAGGTCGTATTTAATGGCCAGGTAAAATTTTAGGCGATCCGAGTCCGGGGGTCCCGAGACTACTTGGAAGGCGTGGGCTATAGCACATGAAAATATGGGAATCAGGTGGAATTCTAGTTTTTTGGCTGAAAAACGCAAAAAATGAGGAACGATCATGGCGGGGAGGAGACTATGGTACCTTAGGTCGTATTTGATGGCCCATAAAATTTTTTGGCGATCGGGGTCTGGGGGGCCAGGGACCACTCGGAAGGCGTGGTCTATAGCACACGAAACTATTTGAATCAGGCGGAAATCTAGTTTTTTGGCCGTATAACGTAGAATAACCGAGGAATGATCATGACGGGGAAGTGACTATGGTTATATAGGTCATATTTGATGGCCCGAAAATTTTTTAGGCGATCTGAGTCCAGGGGGCCCAACCCACTCGGAAGGCGTGGGCACACGCGAAAATATGTTAATCGGGCAGAATTCTAGTATTTTTGCCGAAAAACGCAAAGAATGAGGAACGATCATGGCGGAGCTGTGGCTATGGTTCCTTAGGTCGTATTTGATGGACCGAAAAAATTTTAGGCGATCGTGGTACGGGGGTGCGGGAGCCTCGAAAGGCATGGGCTATAGCACACGAAAATATGGGAATCGCGCGGAATTCTAGTTTTTTGGCAGTAAAATGCAAAAAGTGAGGACCGATCATGGTGGGGCGGTGACTATGGTTCCTTAGATCATATTTAATGGCCTGGTAAATTTTAGGCGATCCGAGTCCGGGGGTCCCGGAACTACTTGGAAGGCGTGGGCTATAGCACCGAAAAATATGCAAATCGGGCGGAATTCTAGTTTTTTGGCCGTAAAATGCAAAACGTGAGGAACGATCATGGCGGGGCGGTGACTATGGTTCCTTAGGTCGTATTTAATGGCCCAGAAAAACTTTAGGCGACCCGAGTCCGGGGGTCCCGGGACCACTTGGAAGGTGTGGGATATAGCACACGAAAATATGGGAATCGGGCGGAATTCTAGTTTTTTGGTAAAAAAATGCAAAATATAAGGAGCGATCACGGTGGGGCAGTGACTATGGTTCCATAGGTTATATTTGATGGCCCGAAAAACTTTTAGGCAATCCGAGTACGGCGGGGGCTATAGCACAGGAAAATATGCGAATCGGGAGGAATTCTAGTTTTTTGGCCGAAAAACGCAAAAAATTAGGAACGATCATGACGGGGCGGTGACTATTGTTCTTTAGGTCATATTTGATGGCCCAGAAAAATTTGAGGCGATCCGGCTCCGTGGGGCCCTATCCACTGGGAAGGCATGGGATATAGCACACAAAAATATTGGAATCATGCAAAATTCTAGTTTTTTGGAAGAAAAACGCAAAAAATGAGGAACTATCATGGCGGGACGTTGACTATGGTTCTTTAGGTCGTACTTTATGTCTCGGAAAAATTTAGGCGATCGGGGTCCGGGGGTCCCGGGACCACTTGGAAGGTGTGGGCTATAGCACACGAAAATATGGGAATCAGACTAAATTCTAGTTTTTTTGCCGAAAAATGCAAAAAATAAGGAACGATAATGGCGGGGCAGTGACTATGGTTCCCTAGGTCGTATTTGATGGCCCGAAAAAGTTTTAGGCAATCCGAGTCAGGGGCCCGACCCACTCGGAAGGCGTAGGTTATTACACACAAAAATATGGGAATCGGGCGAAATTCTAGTTTTTGGTCCGAAAAATATAAAAAATAAGGAACGATCACGGCGGGGCGGTGACTATGGTTCCTTAGGTCGTATTTGATGGCCCGCAAAACTTTTACGCTATTCGAGTCAAGGGAGCTCAGTCCACTCGGAAGGCGTGGGCTATAGCACACGAAAATATGGGAATCGGGCTGAATTCTAGTTTTATGGCCGAAAAACGGAAAACATGAGGAACGATCACGACGGGGCGGTGACTATGGTTCCTTAGGTCGTATTTGATGGACCGAAAAAATTTGTCTGGGAGTCCGGGACCACTTGGAAGGCGTGGGCTATAGCACACGAAAATATGGGCATCGGGAGGAATTCTTGTTTTTTGGCCGAAAAATGCAAAAAATAAGGAACGATCATGGAGGGGCGGTGACTATGGTTCCTTAGGTCGTATTTGATGGACCTGAAAATTTTAGGAGATCGGGGTCCGGGGGTCCCGGGACCACTCGGAAGGCACAGCACACGAAAATATGGGAATCTGGCGGAATTCTAGTTTTTTGGCCAAAAAGTGTAAAAAATGAGGAACGATCATGGGGTGGCGGTGACTATGGTTCTATAGGTCGTATTTGATGGCCCGAAAAAATTTTAGGCGATCCGTCTCCGGGGTCCTAGCCCACTCGGAAGCTAGGGGGCCCAGCCCACTCGTAAGACGTGGGTGCACACGAAAATATGGGAATCAGGCGGAATTTTTGTTTTTTGGCCATAAAATGCAAAAATGATGAAAGGTCATGGCGGGGAGGTGAGTATGGTTACTTAGGTCGTATTTGATGGCCCGAAAAAATTTTAGGCGATCCGTCTCCGGGGTCCTGGCCCACTCGGAAGCCGTGGGTTATAGCACACGAAAATATTGGAATCAGGCAAAATTCTAATTTTTTGGCCGAAAAACGCAAAACATGAGGAACGATCATGGAGGGGCGATGACTATGGTTCTTTAGGTCGTATTTTATGGCCCGAAAAATTTTAGGCGATCAGGGTCGGGGTGTCCCGGGACCACTTGGAAGGCATGGGCTATAGCACACGAAAATATGAGAATCAGGCAGAATTCTAGAGTTTTGGCCGAAAAATGAGAAAAATGAGGAACATCATGGAGGGGCAGTGACTATGGTTCCCTAGGTCTCATTTGATGGCCCAAAAAATATTTAGGCGAATCGAGTCAAGGGGCCCGGCCCACTCGGAAGGCATGGGCTATAGCACACGAAAATATGGGAATCTGGCGGAATTTTAGTTTTTTGGCCGTAAAATGCAAAAGGTGAGGAACGATCATGGCGGGGCGGTTACTATGGTTCCTTAGGTCGTATTAGGTGGCCTAGAAAAATTTTAGGTTATCGGGGTCCGGGGGTCCCGGGACCACTTGGACGGCGTGGGCTATGGCACACGAAAATATGGGAATGAGGTGGAATTCTAGTTTTTTGGCCATAAAATGCAAAAAATAAGGAAAGGTCATAGCGGATTAGTGACTATGTATATATAGGTCGTATTTGATGGCCCGGAAAATTTTTAGGCTATCCGAGTCCAGGGGGCCCGGCCCACTCTGAAGTCGTGGGCTATAGCACACGGAAATATGGGCATCGGGCGGAATTCTAGTTTTTTGGCCGAAAAATGCAAAACATAAGGAACGATCATGGAGGGGCAGTGACTATGGTTCCTTAGGTCGTATTTGATGGACCGGAAATATTTTAGGAGATCGGGGTCCGGGGGTCCTGGGACCACTCGGAAGGCGTGGGCTGTAGCACACAAAAATATGGGAATCTGGCGGAATTCTAGTTTTTTGGCCAAAAAACGTAAAAATTGAGGAACGATCATGGCGGGGCGGTGACTATGGTTCTACAGGTCGTATTTGATGGCCCGAAAAAATTGTAGGCGATCCAAGTCCAGGGGGCCCAACCCACTCGGAAGACGTGGGTTATAGCACACGAAAATATGAGAATCGGGCGGAATTTTTGTTTTTTGGCCATAAAATGCAAAAAATGATGAAAGGTCATGGCGGGGAGGTGAGTATGGTTACTTAGGTCAGATTTGATAGCCCAAAAAATTTTTAGGCGATCCGGCTCCGGAGACCTTGCCCACTCGGAAGGCGTGGGCAATAGCACACGAAAATATTGGATTTTATGGCCCGAAAATTTTAGCACACGAAATGTTTTTTAGGCGGGACGGTAACTATGGTTCTTTAGGTCGTATTTTATGGCCCGAAAATTTTTAGGCGATCGGGGTCCGGTGTCCCGGGACCATTTGGAAGGCATGGGCTATAGCACACGAAAATATGGGAATCATGCGGAATTCTAGTTTTTTGGCCGAAAAATGCGAAAAATGAGGAACGATCATGGAGGGGCGGTGACTATGGTTCCCTAGGTCTTATTTGATGGCCCGAAAAAAAATTAGGCGAATCGAGTCAAGGGGCCCGACCCACTCGGAAGGCGTGGGCTATAGCACACGAAAATATGGGAATCGGGCGGAATTCTAGTTTTTTGGCCGTCAAATGAAACAATTGAGGAACGATCATTGCGGGGCGGTGACTATGGTTTCTTAGATTATATTTAATGGCCCGGTAAAATTTTAGGCGATCCGAGTCCGGGGGGTCCCGAGATCACTTGGAAGGCGTGGGCTATAGCACATGAAAATATGGGAATCGGGCAGAATTCTAGTTTTTTGGCCGTAAAATGAAATTATTTCGGAACGATCATGGCGGGGTGGTGACTATGGTTCCTTAGGTCGTATTTAATGGCCCGGTAAAATTTTAGGCGATCCGAGTCCGGGGGTCCCGAGACTACTTGGAAGGCGTGGGCTATAGCACATGAAAATATGGGAATCAAGTGCAATTCTAGTTTTTTGGCTGAAAAACGCAAAAAATGAGGAACGATCATGGCGGGGAGGAGACTATGGTACCTTAGGTCGTATTTGATGGCCCATAAAATTTTTTGGCGATCAGGGTCTGGGGGGCCAGGGACCACTCGGAAGGCGTGGTCTATAGCACAAGAAAATATTTGAATCAGGCGAAAATCTAGTTTTTTGGCCGTAAAACGTAGAATAACCGAGGAATGATCATGACGGGGCATTGACTATGGTTATATTGGTTTTATTTGATGGACCGAATTTATTTTAGGCGATCTGAGTCCAGGGGGCCCAGCCCACTCGGAAGACGTGGGCTATAGCACATGAAAATATGGAAATCGGGGCAGAATTTTAGTTTTATGGACGAAAAATGGAAAATATGAGGAACGATCACGACGGGGCGGTGACTATGGTTCCTTAGGTTGTATTTGATGGCCCGAAAATTTTTTAGGCGATCCCAGTCTGGGGGGCCCGGCCCACTCGGAAGGCTTGGGCGCACACGAAAAAATGGAAATCGGGCGGAATTCTAGTTTTTTGGCAAAAAAAGGTAAAAAAATGAGGAACGAGCATGGCGGGGCGGTGACTATAGTTCCTTAGGACGTATTTGATGGCCCGAATAAATTTTAGTCGATCCAAGTCTGGGGGGCCCGACCCGCTCGGAAGGCGTGGGCACTCACGAAAATATGAGAATCGGGCGAAATTCTAGTTTTTTGGCCATAAAATGCAAAAAATGAGGAAAGGTCGTGGCGGGGTGGTGACTATAGTTCCTTAAGTCTTATTTTATGGCCTAGAAAAATTTTAGGCCATCGGGGTCCGGGGGTCCCGGGGCCACTTTGAAGGCGTGGGTGGGCTATAGCACACGAAAATATGGGAATCGGGCGGAATTCTAGTTTTTTGGACGTAAAATGCCAAAAATGAGGAACGATCATGGCGGGGCGGTGATTATGGTTCTTAAGTCGAATTTTATGGCCTGGAAAATTTTAGGCAATCCGACTCCGGGGTCCCGGCCCACTCGGAAGGCGCGGGTAGCACACGAAAATATTAGAATTAGGCAAAATTCTAGTGTTTTGGCCGAAAAACACAAAAAATGTGGAATTATCAAGGCAGGGAGGTGACTATGGTTCATTAGGTCGTATTTATGGCCCGGAAAATTTTAGGCGATCGGGGTCTAGGGGTCCCAGGACCACTTGGAAGGCGTGGGCTATAGCACACGAAAATATGGGAATCAGGCGGAATTCTAGTTTTGTAGCCGAAAAATGCAAAAAATGAGGAACGATCATGGTGAGGCGGTGACTATGGTTCCCTATGTCGTATTTGATGGCTCGAAAACTTTTTAGGCGATCCGAGTCAGGGGGCCTGGCCCACTCGGAAGGCGTGGGCTAGCACACGAAAATATAGGAATCAGGCAGAATTCTAGTTTTTGTCCGTAAAATGCCAAAGGTGAGGAACTATCATGGCGGGGCGGTGACTATGGTTCCTTAGGTCGTATTTAATGATCCATTAAAATTTTAGGCGATCCGAGTCCGGGGGTCCCGGGACCACTTGGAAGGCGTGGGATAGAGCACAAAAATACGGGAATCGAACAAAATTCTAGTTTTTTAGCCGAAAAATTCATATAATGAGGAACGATCATGGCGGGGCTGTGACTATGGTTCCCTAGGTCATATTTAATGGCCCAAAAAAGTTTTAGGCAATCCGAGTCAGGGGCCCAGCCCACTCGGAAGGCGTAGGTTATTGCACACGAAAATATGGGAATCAGGCGGAAATCTAATTTTTTGGCCGATAAATGTAAAAAATGAGGAACGATCACGGCAGGGCGGTGACTATGGTTCCTTAGGTCGTATTTGATGGACCGAAAAACTTTTAGGCTATACGAGTGAAGGGAACCCGGCCCACTCGGAAGGCGTGGGATATAGCACACGAAAATATGGGAATCGGGCGAAATTCTAGTTTTATGGCCGAAAAACGAAAAACATGAGGAACGATCACGATGGGGTGGTGACTATGGTTACTTAGGTCGTATTTGATGGACCGAATTTTTTTTAGGCGATCCCAGTCCGGGGGGCCCGGCCCACTCGGAAGGTTTGGGCGCACATGGAAATATGGGAATCGGGCGGAATTCATGTTTTTTGGTCGAAAAATGCAAAAAATGAGGAATGATCATGGCGGGGAGGTGACTATGTTTCCTTAGGTCATATCTGATGGCCCAAAAGAATTATAGGATATCGGGGTTCTGGAGTCCCGGAACCACTTGTAAGGCGTGGGCTATCGCACACGAAAATATGGGAATCTGGCGGAATTCTAGTTTTTTGGCCGTAAAATGCAAAAAGTGAGGAACGATCATGGCAGGGCCTTGACTATGGTTCCTTAGGTTGTATTAGATGGCCTAGAAAAATTTTAGGCTATCGGGGTCCGGGGGTCCCGGGACCACTTGGAAGGCGTGGGCTATGGCACACGAAAATATGGGAATCAGGCGGAATTCTAGTTTTTTGGCCATAAAATGCAAAAAATGAGGAAAATTCATGGCGGGGCAGTGACTATGTTTCTCTAGGTCATATTTGATGGCCCGAAAAATTTTTAGGCTATCCGAATCAGGGGGCCCGGCCCACTCGGAAGGCGTGGGCTATAGCACACGAAAATATGGGAATTGCGCGGAATTCTAGTTTTTTGGCCGAAAAATGTAAAAAATAAGGAAGGATCATGGAGGGGCGGTGACTATGGTTCCTTAGGTCGTATTTGATGGACCGGAAAAATATTAGGCGATCGGGGTCCGGGGGCGCTTGAGACCACTCGTAAGGCGTGGGCTGTAGCACACGAAAATATGGGAATCTGGCAGAATTCTAGTTTTTTGGCCAAAAAACGTAAAAAATGTGGAACGATAATGGCGGGGCAGTGACTATGGTTCTATAGGTCGTATTTGATAGACCAAAAAAATTGTAATAGTTCCGAGTCCAAAGGGCCCAACCCACTCGGAACACGTGGGCTATGGCACACGAAAATATGGGAATCGGGCGAAAATTTAGTTTTTTGGCCATAAAATGAAAACAATGATGAAAGGTTATGGCTGGGAGGTGAGTATGGTTACTTAGGTCGTATTTGATGGCCCGAAAATTTTTCAGGCGATCCGGCTTCGGTGTCCTAGCCCACTCGGAAGGCGTGGGCTATAGCACACGAAAATATGGGAATCAGGCGGAATTCGAGTGTTTTGGGAGAAAAATGCGAAAAATGAGGAACGATCATGGAGGGGGGGTGACTATGGTTCCCTAGGTCTTATTTGATGGCCAGAAATTTTTTTAGGCAAACCGAGTCAAGGGGCCCGGCCCACTCGGAAGGCGTGGGCTATAGCACACGAAAATATGGGAATCTGGCGGAATTCTAGTTTTTTGGCCAAAAAATGTAAAAAATGAGGAACGATCATGGGGGGGGCGGTGACTATGGTTCTACAGGTCGTATTTGATGGCCCGAAAAAATTGTAAGCGATCCGAGTCCAGGGGGCCCAACCCACTCGGAAGACGTGGGTACACACGAAAATATGGAAATCGGGCGGAATTTTTGTTTTTTGGCCATAAAATGCAAAACATGATGAAAGGTAATAGCGGGGAGGTGAGTATGGTTACTTAGGTCGTATTTGATGGCCCGAAAAAATTTTAGGCGATTCGGCTCCGGTGTCCTGGCCCACTCGGAAGGCGTGGGCTATAACACACGAAAATATTGGAATCAGGCAAAATTCTAATTTTTTGGCCGAAAAACGCAAAACATGAGGAACGATCATGGCGGGGCGATGACTATGGTTCTTTAGGTCGTATTTTATGGCCTGGAAACTTTTAGGTGATCCGGCTCCGGGGTCCCGGCCCACTCGGAAGGCGTGGGCTATAGCACACGAAAATATTAGAATCAGGCGAAATTCTAGTTTTTTGGCCGAAAAATGCAAAAAATGTGGAATGATCAAGGCAGGGCGGTGACTATGGTTCCCTAGGTCGTGTTTGATGGTTCAAAAAAAAATTAGGCGAATCGAGTCAAGGGGCCCGACCCACTCAGAAGGCGTGGGCTATAGCACACGAAAATATGGGAATCGGGCGGAATTCTAGTTTTTTGTCCGTAAAATGAAACAATTGAGGAACGATCATGGCGGGGCGGTGACTATGGTTCCTTAGGTCGTATTTAATGGCCCGGTAAAATTTTAGGCGATCCGAGTCCGGGGGGTCCCGAGATCACTTGGAAGGCGTGGGCTATAGCACATGAAAATATGGGAATCGGGCAGAATTCTAGTTTTTTGGCCGTAAAATGAAAATATTTTGGAACGATCATGGCGGGGCGGTGACTATGGTTCCTTAGGTCGTATTTAATGGCCCGGTAAAATTTTAGGCGATCCGAGTCCGGGGGTCCCGAGACTACTTGGAAGGCGTGGTCTATAGCACACAAAAATATGAGAATCGGGTGGAATTCTAGTATTTTGGCCGAAAAACGCAAAAAACGAGGAACGATCATGGCGGGGAGGTGACTTTGGTTTCTTAGGTTGTATTTGATAGCCCGGAAAATTTTTTGGCGATCGGGGTCCGGAGGGCCAGGGACCACTCGGAAGGCGTGGTCTATAGCACAAGAAAATATTTGAATCAGGCGAAAATCTAGTTTTTTGGCCGTAAAACATAGAATAACCAAGGAATGATCATGACGGGGCATTGACTATGGTTATATAGTTTGTATTTGATGGCCCGAAAAAATTTTAGGCGATCTGAGTCCAGGGGGCCCAGCCCACTCGGAAGACGTGGGCTATAGCACATGAAAATATGGAAATCGGGCAGAATTTTAGTTTTATGGTAGAAAAATGGAAAATATGAGGAACGATCACGACGGGGCGGTGACTATGGTTCCTTAGGTCGTATTTGATGGCCCGAAATTTTTTTAGGCGATCCCAGTCTGGGGGGCTAGGCCCACTCGGAAGGCTTGGGCGCACACGAAAATATGGGAATCGGGCGAAATTCTAGTTTTTTGGCGAAAAAAGATAAAAAAATGAGGAACGATAATGGCGGGGCGGTGACTATAGTTCCTTAGGACGTATTTGATGGCCCGAATAAATTTTAGTCGATCCCAGTCTGGGGGGCCCGGACCCGCTCGGAAGGCGTGGGCACTCACGAAAATATGAGAATCGGGCGGAATTCTAGTTTTTTGGCCATAAAATGCAAAAAATGAGGAAAGGTCGTGGCAGGGTGGTGACTATAGTTCCTTAAGTCTTATTTGATAGCCTAGAAAATTTTTAGGCCATCGGGGTCCGGGGGTCCCGGGACCACTTTGAAGGCGTGGGTGGGCTATAGCACATGAAAATATGGGAATCGGGCGGAATTCTAGTTTTTTGGACGTAAAATTCCAAAAATGAGGAACGATCATGGCGGGGCGGTGACTATAGTTCCTTAGGACGTATTTGATGGCCCGAATAAATTTTAGTCGATCCCAGTCTGGGGGGCCCGACCCGCTCGGAAGGCGTGGGCACTCACGAAAATATGAGAATCGGGCGGAATTCTAGATTTTTGGCCATAAAATGCAAAAAATGAGGAAAGGTCGTGGCGGGGTGGTGACTAAAGTTCCTTAAGTCTTATTTGATGGCCTAGAAAATTTTTAGGCCTTCGGGGTCCGGGGGTCCCGGGACCACTTTGAAGGCGTGGGTGGGCTATAGCACATGAAAATATGGGAATCGGGCGGAATTCTAGTTTTTTGGACGTAAAATGCCAAAAATGAGGAACGATCATGGCGGGGCAGTGATTATGGTTCTTAAGTCGAATTTTATGGCTTGGAAAATTTTAGGCAATCCGACTCCGGGGTCCCGGCCCACTCGGAAGGCGTGGGTAGCACACGAAAATATTAGAATTAGGCAAAATTCTAGTTTTTTGTCCGAAAAGCGCAAAAAATGTGGAATTATCAAGGCAGGGAGGTGACTATGGTTCTTAAGGTCATATTTATGGCCCGGAAAATTTTAGGCGATCGGGGTCCAGGGGTCCCGGGACCACTTGGAAGGCGTGGGCTATAGCACACGAAAATATGGGAATCAGGCGAAATTCTAGTTTTGTGGCCGAAAAATGCAAAAAATGAGGAACGATCATGGCGGGGCAGTGACTATGGTTCCCTAGGTCGCATTTGATGGCCCGAAAAAGTTTTAGGCAATCCGAGTCAGGGGCCCGGCCCACTCGGAAGGCGTAGGTTATTGCACACGAAAATATGGGAATCGGGCGGAATTCTAGTTTCTTTGCCGAAAAATATAAAAAATGAGGAACGATCACGACGGGGCAGTGACTATGGTTCCTTAGGTCATATTTGATGGCCTGTAAAACTTATACGCTATCCGAGTCAAGGGGGCCCGGCACACTCGGAAGGCGTGGGCTATAGCACACGAAAATATGGGAATCGGGCGGAATTCTAGTTTTATGGCAGAAATATGAAAACCATGAGGAACGATCACGACAGGGAGGTGACTATGGTTCCTTAGGTCGTATTTGATGGACCAAAAAAAATTTTCTGGGAGTCCCGTCACAACTTGGAAGGCATGTGCTATAGCACACAAAAATATGGGAATCTGGCGGAATTCTAGTTTTTTGGCCGTAAAATGCAAAAGGTGAGGAACGATCATGGCGGGGCGATGACTATGGTTCCTTAGGTTGTATTAGATGGCCGAGAAAAATTTTAGGCTATCGGGGTCCGGGGGTCCCGGGACCACTTGGAAGGCGTGGGATATGGCACACGAAAATATGGGAATCAGGCGAAATTCTAGTTTTTTGGCCATAAAATGCAAAAAATGAGGAAAGGTCATGGCGGGGTAGTGACTATGTTTCTCTAGGTCGTATTTGATGGCCCAAAAATTTTTTAGGCAATCCGAGTCCGGGGGCCCGGCCCACTCTAAAGTCGTGGGCAATAGCACACGAAAATATGGGCATCGGGCGGAATTCTAGTTTTTTTGGTCGAAAAAGGCAAAAAATAAGGAACGATCATGGAGGGGCGGTGACTAAGGTTCCTTAGGTCGTATTTGATGGACCGGAAATATTTTAGGCGATCGGGATCCGGGGGTCCCGGGACCACTCGGAAGGCGTGGGACAGCACACGAAAATATGGGAATCTGGCGGAATTTTAGTTTTTTGGCCAAAAAAAGTAATAAATGAGGAACGATCATGGCGGGGCGGTGACTATTGTTCTATAGGTCATATTTGATGGCCCGAAAAAATTGTAGGCAATCCGAGTCTAGGGGGCCCAGCCCACTCGGAAGACGTGGGTTATAGCACACGAAAATATGGGAATCTGGCGGAATTTTTGTTTTTTGGCCATAAAATGCAAAAAATGATGAAAGGTCATGGCGGGGGGTGAGTATGGTTACTTAGGTCGTATTTGATGGCCCAAAATTCTTTTAGGCTATCCAGCTCCGGGGACCTTGCCCACTCGGAAGGCGTGGGCAATAGCACACGAAAATATTGGATTTTATGGCCCGAATATTTTAGCACACGAAATTATTTTTAGGCTGGACGGTAACTATGGTTCTTTAGGTCGTATTTTATGGCCCGAAAATTTTTAGGCGATCGGGGTCCGGGTGTCCCGAGACCACTTGGAAGGCATGGGCTATAGCACACGAAAATATGGGAATCATGCGGAATTCTAGTTTTTTGGCCAAAAAATGCGAAAAATGACGAACGATCATGGAGGGGCGGTGACTATGGTTCCCTAGGTCTTATTTGATGGCCCGAAAAAAAATTAGGCGAATCGAGTCAAGGGGCCTGACCCACTCGGAAGGCGTGGGCTATAGCACATGAAAATATGGGAATCGGGCTAAATTCTAGTTTTTTGGCCGTAAAATGAAACAATTGAGGAACGATCATGGCGGGGCGGTGACTATGGTTGCTTAGATTATATTTAATGGCCCGGTAAAATTTTAGGTGATCCGAGTCCGGGGGGTCCCGAGATCACATGGAAGGCGTGGGCTATAACACATGAAAATATGGGAATCAGGCAGAATTTTAATTTATTGGCCGTAAAATGAAAATATTGCGTAATGATCATGGCGGGGCGGTGACTATGGTTCCTTAGGTCGTATTTAATGGCCCGGTAAACTTTTAGGCGATCCGAGTCCGGGGGTCCCGAGACTACTTGGAAGGCGTGGTCTATAGCACACAAAAATATGAGAATCGGGTGGAATTCTAGTATTTTGGCCAAAAAACGCAAAAAATGAGGAACGATCATGGCGGGGAGGTGAATATGGTTCCTTAGGTCGTATTTGACGGCCCGGAAAATGTTTTGGCGATCGGGGTCCGGAGGGCCATGGACCACTCGGAAGGCGTGGTCTATAGCACAAGAAAATATTTGAATCAGGTGAAAATCTAGTTTTTTGGCCGTAAAACGTAGAATAAACAAGGAATGATCATGACGGGGGATTGACTATGGTTATATAGGTTGTATTTGATGGCCCGAAATTTTTTTAGGCGATCTGAGTTCAGGGGGCCCAGCCCACTCGGAAGACGTGGGCTATAGCACACGAAAATATGGAAATCGGGCAGAAGTTTAGTTTTATTGCCGAAAAATGGAAAATATGAGGAACGATCACGACGGGGTGGTGACTATGGTTCCTTAGGTCGTATTTGATGGCCCGAAATATTTTTAGGCGATCCCAGTCTGGGGGGCCCGGCCCACTCGCAAGGCTTGGGCGCACACAAAAATATGGGAATCGGGCGGAATTCTAGTTTTTTGGCGAAAAAAGGAAAAAAAATGAGGAACGATCATGGCGGGGCGGTGACTATAGTTCCTTAGGACGTATTTGATGGCCCGAATAAATTTTAGTCGATCCCAGTCTGGGGGGCCCGACCCGCTCGGAAGGCGTGGGCACTCACGAAAATATGAGAATCGGGCAGAATTCTAATTTTTTGGCCATAAAATGCAAAAAATGAGGAAAGGTCATGGCGGGTTGGTGACTATAGTTCCTTAAGTCTTATTTGATAGCCTAGAAAAATTTTAGGCCATCGGGGTCCGGGGGTCCCGGGACCACTTTGAAGGCGTGGGTGGGCTATAGCACACGAAAATATGGGAATCGGGCGGAATTCTAGTTTTTGGACGTAAAATGCCAAAAATGAGGAACGATCAAGGCGGGGCGGTGATTATGGTTCTTAAGTCGAATTTTATGGCCTGGAAAATTTTAGGCAATCCGACTCCGGGGTCCTGGCCCACTCGGAAGGTGTGGGTAGCACACGAAAATATTAGAATTAGGCAAAATTCTAGTTTTTTGGTCGAAAAACGCAAAAAATGTGTAATTATCAAGGCAGGGAGGTGACTATGGTTCTTTAGGTCGTATTTATGGCCCGGAAAATTTTAGGCGATCGGGGTCCAGAGGTCCCGGGACCACTTGGAAGGCGTGGGCTATAGCACACGAAAATATGGGAATCAGGCGGAATTCTAGTTTTGTGGCCGAAAAATGCAAACACTGAGGAACGATCATGGTGAGGCGGTGACTATGGTTCCCTAGGTCGTATTTGATGGCTCGAAAATATTTTCGGCGATCCGAGTCAGGGGACCCGGCCCACTCGGAAGGCGTGGGCTATAGCACACGAAAATATAGGAATCAAGCAGAATTCTAGTTTTTGTCCGTAAAATGCCAAAGGTGAGGAACTATCATGGCGGGGCGGTGACTATGGTTCCTTAGGTCGTATTTAATGGTCCATTAAAATTTTAGGCGATCCGAGTCCGGGGGTCCCGGGACCACTTGGAAGGCGTGGGATAGCACACGAAAATATGGGAATCGAACAAAATTCTAGTTTTTTAGCCGAAAAATTCATATAATGAGGAACGATCATGGCGGGGCTGTGACTATGGTTCCCTAGGTCATATTTAATGGCCCAAAAAAGTTTTAGGCGATCCGAGTTAGGGGCCCGGCCCACTCGGAAGGTGTAGGTTATTGCGCACGAAAATATGGGAATCAGGCGGAAATCTAATTTTTTGGCCGAAAAATATAGAAAATGAGGAACGATCACGGCAGGGCGGTGACTATGGTTCCTTAGGTCGTATTTGATGGCCCGAAAATTTTTTAGGCTATACGAGTCAAGGGAGCCCGGCCCACTCGGAAGGCGTGGCATATAGCACACGAAAATATGGGAATCGGGCGAAATTCTAGTTTTATGGCCGAAAAACGGAAAACATGAGGAACAATCACGACGGGGCGGTGACTATGGTTACTTAGGTCGTATTTGATGGACCGAAATTTTTTTTAGGCGATCCCAGTCCGGGGGGCCCGGCCCACTCGGAAGGTTTGGGCGCACATGGAAATATGGGAATCGGGCGGAATTCATGTTTTTTGGTCGAAAAATGCAAAAAATGAGGAATGATCATGGCGGGGAGGTGACTATGTTTCCTTAGGTTTTATCTGATGGCCCAAAAAAATTATAGGATATCGGGGTTCTAGAGTCCCGGAACCACTTGGAAGGCGTGGGCTATAGCACACGAAAATATGGGAATGTGGCGGAATTCTAGTTTTTTGGCAGTAAAATGCAAAAAGTGAGGAACGATCATGGCGGGGCCTTGACTATGGTTCCTTTGGTCGTATTAGATGGCCTAGAAAAATTTTAGGCTATCGGGGTCCGGGGGTCCCGGGACCACTTGGAAGGCGTGGGCTATGGCACACGAAAATATGGGAATGAGGCGGAATTCTAGTTTTTTGGCCATAATATGCAAAAAATGAGGAAATTTCATGGCGGGGCAGTGACTATGTTTCTCTAGGTCATATTTGATGGCCCGGAAATTTTTTAGGCTATCCGAATCAGGGGGCCCGGCCCACTCGGAAGGCGCGGGCTATAGCACACGAAAATATGCGAATCGGGCGGAATTCTAGTTTTTTGGCCGAAAAATGCAAAAAATGAGGAACGATCATGGCGGGGAGGTGACTATGGTTCTTAAGTGGTATTTTATGGCCTGGAAACTTTTAGGCGATCCAGCTCCGGGGTCCCGGCCCACTCGGAAGGCATGGGCTATAGCACACGAAAATATTAGAATTAGGCGAAATTCTAGTTTTTTGCCCGAAAAATGCAAAACATGTGGAATGATCAAGGCAGGGCGGTGACTATGGTTCCACTAGAAATATTTAAGGCCATCGGGGTCCGGGGGTCCCGGGACCACTTGGAAGGCGCGGGCTATAGCACACGAAAATATGCGAATCGGGCGGAATTTTAGTTTTTTGGCCGAAAAATGCAAAAAATGAGGAACGATCATGGCGGGGCGGTGACTATGGTTCTTAAGTGGTATTTTATGGCCTGGAAACTTTTAGGCGATCCGGCTCCGGGGTCCCGGCCCACTCGGAAGGCGTGGGCTATAGCACACGAAAATATTAGAATCAGGCGAAATTCTAGTTTTTTGGCCGAAAAATGCAAAAAATGTGGAATGATCAAGGCAGGGCGGTGACTATGGTTCCCTAGGTCATGTTTGATGGCTCGAAAAGTTTTTAGCCGATCCGAGTCAGGGGGCCCGACCCACTCGGAAGGTTTGGGCGCACATGGAAATATGGGAATCGGGCGGAATTCATGTTTTTTGGTCGAAAATGCAAAAAATGAGGAATGATCATGGCGGGGAGGTGACTATGTTTCCTTAGGTTGTATCACATTTCCCAAAACAATTATAGGATATCGGGGTTCGGGAGTCCCGGAACCACTTGGAAGGCGTGGGCTATAGCACACAAAAATATGGGAATCTCGCGGAATTCTAGTTTATTGGCCGTAAAATGCAAAAAGTGAGGAACGATCATGGCGGGGCCTTGACTATGGTTCCTTAGGTAGTATTAGATGGCCTAGAAAACTTTTAGGCTATCGGGGTCCGGGGGTCCCGGGACCACTTGGAAGGCGTGGGCTATGGCACACGAAAATATTGGAATCAGGCGGAATTCTAGTTTTTTGGCCATAAAATGCGAAAAATGAGGAAAGTTCATGGCGGGGCAGTGACTATGTTTCTTTAGGTCGTATTTGTTAACCCGGAAAATTTTTAGGCTATCCGAATCAAGGGGGACCGGCCCACTCGGAAGGCGTGGGCTATAGCATACGAAAATATGGGAATTGCGCGGAATTCTAGTATTTTGGCCGAAAAAAGTAAAAACTAAGGAACAATCATGGAGGGGCAGTGACTATGGTTCCTTAGGTCGTATTTGATGGACCGGAAAAATATTAGGCGATCGGGTTCCAGGGGCGCTCGAGACCACTCGTAAGGCATGGGCTGTAGCACACGAAAATATGGGAATCTGGCAGAATTCTAGTTTTTTGGCCGAAAAACGTAAAGAATGTGGAACGATAATGGCGGGGCAGTGACTATGGTTCTATAGGTCGTATTTGATGGACGAAAAAAATCGTAATAGTTCCGAGTCCAGAGGGCCCAACCCACTCGGAATACGTGGGCTATGGCACACGAAAATATGGGAATCGGGTGGAATTTTAGTTTTTTGGCCATAAAATGAAAAAAATGATGAAAGGTTATGGCGGGGAGGTGAGTATGGTTACTTAGGTCGTATTTGATGGCCCGAAAATTTTTTAGGCGATCCGGCTTCGGTGTCCTAGCCCACTCGGAAGGCGTGGGCTATAGCACACGAAAATATGGGAATCAGGCGGAATTCGAGTTTTTTGGCAGAAAAATGCAAAAAAGGAGGAACGATCATGGAGGGGGGGGGTGACAAGGTTCCCTAGGTCTTATTTGATGGCCAGAAAATTTTTTAGGTGATCCGAGTCCGGGGGTCCCGGGACTACTTGGAAGGCGTGGGCTATAGCACACGAAAATATGAGAATTAGGAGGAATTCTAGTTTTTTGCCGAAAAACGCAAAAAATGAGGAACGATCATGGTGGGGCGGTGACTATGGTTCCTTAGGTCGTATTTAAAGGCCCGGTAAAATTTTAGGCGATCCGAGTTCGGGGGTCACGAGACTACTTGGAAGGCGTGGGCTATATCACACGAAAATATGGGAATCGGGAGGAATTCTAGTTTTTTGGCCGAAAAATTAAAAAAATGAGGAACGATCATGGCGGGGAGGTGACTATGGTTCCTTAGGTTGTATTTGATGGCCCGGAAGAATTTTAGGCGATCGTGGTCCGGGGGGCCAGGGACCACTCGGAAGGAGTGGTCTATATAGCACACGAAAATATGGGAATCAGACGGAAATCTAGTTTTTTGGCCGTAAAACATAGAAAAATCGAGGAATGATCATGGCGAGGCCATGACTATGGTTATATAGGTCGTAGTTGATGGCCCAAAACTATTTTAGGCGATCTGAGTCCAAGGGGCCCAGCCCACTCGGAAGATGTGGGCTATAGCACATGAAAATATGGGAATCGGGCAGAATTTTAGTTTTATGGTCGAAAAACGGAAACAATGAGGAATGATCACGACGAGGCGGTGACTATTGTTCCTTAGGTCGTATTTGATGGCCCGAAAATTTTTTAGGCGATCCCAGTCCAGGGGGCCCGGCCCACTCGGAAGGCTTGGGCGCACATGAAAATATGGGAATCGGGCGGAATTCTACTTTTTTGGCCGAAAAACGTAAAAAATGAGGAACAATCATGGCGGGGCGGTGACTATAGTTCTTTAGCTCGTATTTGATGGCTCGAATAAATTTTAGGCGTTCCCAGTCCGGGGGGGCCGGCACAGTCGAAAGGCGTGGGCGTACACGAAAATATAGGAATCGGGCGGTATTCTAGTTTTTTGGCCATTATGCAAAATATGAGGAAAGGTCGTGGCGGGGCGGTGACTATAGTTCCTTAGGTCTTATTTGATGGCCTAGAAAAATTTTAGGCCATCGGGGTCCGGGGGTCCCGGGACCACTTGGAAGGCTATAGCAAACGAAAATATGCGAATCAGGCGGAATTCTAGTTTTTTGGCCGAAAAATGCAAAAAATGAGGAACGATCATGGCGGGGCGGTGACTATGGTTCTTAAGTCGTATTTTATGGCCTGGAAACTTTTAGGTGATCCGGCTCCGGGGTACCGGCCCACTCGGAAGGCGTGGGCTATAGCACACGAAAATATTAGAATCAGGCTAAATTCTAGTTTTTTGGCCGAAAAATGCAAAAAATATGGAATGATCAAGGCGGGGCGGTGATTATGGTTCCCTAGGTCGTGTTTGATGGCTCGAAATGTTTTTAGCCGATCCGAGTCAGGGGGCCCGACCCACTCGGAAGGTTTGGGCGCACATGGAAATATGGGAATCGGGCGGAATTCATGTTTTTTGGTCGAAAAATGCAAAAAATTAGGAATGATCATGGCGGGGAGGTGACTATGTTTCCTTAGGTCGTATCTGATGGCCCAAAAATATTATAGGATATCGGGGTTCAGGAGTCCTGGAACCACTTGGAAAGCGTGGGCTATAGCACACGAAAATATGGGAATCTCGCGGAATTCTAGTTTTTTGGCCGTAAAATGCAAAAAGTGAGGAACGATCATGGCGGGGCCTTGACTATGGTTCCTTAGGTAGTATTAGATGGCCTAGAAAAATTTTAGGCTATCGGGGTCCAGGGGTCCCGGGACCACTTGGAAGGCGTGGGCTATGGCACACGAAAATATGGGAATCAGGCGGAATTCTAGTTTTTTGGCCATAAAATGCAAAAAATGAGGAATGTTCATGGCGGGGCAGTGACCATGTTTCTCTAGGTCGTATTTGATGGCCCGGAAAAATTTTAGGCTATCCGAATCAGGGGGCCCGGCCCACTCGGAAGGCGTGGGCTATAGCACACGAAAATATTGGAATTGCGCGGAATTCTAGTTTTTTGGCCGAAAAATGTAAAAAATAAGGAACGATCATGGAGGGGCGGTGACTATGGTTCCTTAGGTCGTATTTGATGGACCGGAAAAATATTAGGCGATCGTGTTTCGGGGGTGCTCGAGACCACTCGTAAGGCGTGGGCTGTAGCACACGAAAATATGGGAATCTTGCAGAATTCTAGTTTTTTGGCCGAAAAACGTAAAAAATGTGGAACGATAATGGCGGGGCAGTGACTATGGTTCTATAGGTCGTATTTGATGGACCAAAAAAATTGTAATAGTTCCGAGTCCAGAGGGCCCAACCCACTCGGAATACGTGGGCTATGGCACACGAAAATATGGGAATCGGGCGGAATTTTAGTTTTTTGGCCATAAAATGAAAAAAATGATGAAAGGTTATGGCGGGGAGGTGAGTATGGTTACTTAGGTCGTATTTGATGGCCTGAAATTTTTTTAGGCGATCCGGTTTCGGTGTCCTAACCCACTCGGAAGGTGTGGGCTATAGCACACGAAAATATGGGAATCAGGCAGAATTCGAGTTTTTTGCAGAAAAATGCAAAAAATGAGGAACAATCATGGAGGGGGGTGACTATGGTTCCCTAGGTCTTATTTGATGGCCCGAAAATGTTTTAGGTGAACCGAGTCAAGGGGCCCGGCCCACTGGGAAGGCGTGGGCTATAGCACACGAAAATATGGGAATCGGGCGGAATTCTAGTTTTTTGGCTGTAAAATGCAAAAATTGAGGAACGATCATGGCGGGCGGTGACTATGGTTCCTTAGGTCGTATTTAAAGGCCCGATAAAATTTTAGGCGATCCGAGTTCGGGGGTCACGAGACTACTTGGAAGGCGTGGGCTATATCACACGAAAATATGGGAATCGGGAGGAATTCTAGTTTTTTGGCCGAAAAATGCAAAAAATGAGGAACGATCATGGCGGGGAGGTGACTATGGTTCCTTAAATCGTATTTGATGGCCCGGAAAAATTTTAGGCAATCGTGGTCCGGGGGGCCAGGGACCACTCGGAAGGCATGGTCTATAGCACACGAAAATATGGGAATCAGGCGGAAATCTAGTTTTTTGGCCTTAAAACGTAGAAAAACCGAGGAATGATCATGGCGGGGCGATGAATATGGTTATATAGGTCGTATTTGATGGCCCAAATTTTTTTTAGGCGATCTGAGTCCAAGGGGCTCAGCCCACTCGGAAGACGTGGGCTATAGCACATGAAAATATGGGAATCGGGCAGAATTTTAGTTTTATGGCCAAAAACCGAAAACAATGAGGAATGATCATGACGAGGCAGTGACTATGGTTCCTTAGGTCGTATTTGATGCCCCGAAAACTTTTTAGGCGATCCCAGTCCGGGGGGCCCGGCCCACTCGGAAGGCTTGGGCGCACATGAAAATATGGGAATCGGGCGAAATTCTACTTTTTTGGCCGAAAAACGTCAAAAAATGAGGAACGATCATGGCGGGGCGGTGACTATAGTTCTTTAGCTCGTATTTGATGGCTCGAATAAATTTTAGGCATTCCCAGTCCGGGGGGCCCGGCACAGTCGAAAGGCGTGGGCGCACACGAAAATATGGGAATCGGGCGGTATTCTAGTTTTTTGGCCATTATGCAAAATATGAGGAAAGGTCGTGGCAGGGCGGTGACTATAGTTCCTTAGGTCTTATTTGATGGCCTAGAAAAATTTTAGGCCATCGGGGTCCGGGGGTCCCGGGACTACTTAGAAGGCGCGGGCTATAGCACACGAAAATATGCGAATCGGGCGGAATTCTAGTTTTTTGGCTGAAAAATGCAAAAAATGAGGAACGATCATGGCGGGGCGGTGACTATGGTTCTTAAGTGGTATTTTATGGCCTGGAAACTTTTAGGCGATCCGGCTCCGGGGTCCCGGCCCACTCGGAAGGCGTGGGCTATAGCACACGAAAATATTAGAATCAAGCGAAATTCTAGTTTTTTGACCGAAAAATGCAAAAAATGTGGAAGGATCAAGGCGGGGCGGTGACTATGGTTCCCTAGTTCGTATTTGATGGCTCGAAAATTTTTTAGCCGATTCGAGTCAGGGGGCCCGACCCACTCGGAAGGCGTGGGCTATAGCACACGAAAATATGGGAATCGGGCGGAATTCTAGTTTTTTGTCCGTAAAATGCAAAAAGTGAGGAACTATCATGGCGGGCGGTGACTATGGTTCCTTAGGTCGTATTTAATGGCCCATTAAAATATAAGGTGATCCGAGTCCGGGGGTCCCGGGACTACTTGGAAGGCGTGGGCTATAGCACACGAAAATATGGGAATTAGGAGGAATTCTAGTTTTTTGTCGAAAAACGCAAAAAATGAGGAATGATCATGGTGGGGCGGTGACTATGGTTCCTTAGGTCGTATTTGATGGCCCGGAAAAGTTTTAGGCGATCGGGGTCCAGGGGGCCAGCGACCACTCGGAAAGCGTGGTCTATAGCACACGAAAATATGGAAATCAGGCGGAAATCTAGTTTTTTGGCCGTAAAACGCAGAAAAACTGAGGAATGGTCATGGAGGGGCGGTGACTATGGTTATATAGGTCGTATTTGATGGCCCGGAATAATTATAGGCGATCTGAGTCCAGGGCCCCAACCCACTCGGAAGACGTGGGCTATAGCACATGAAAATATGGGAATCGTGCGGAATTTTAGTTTAATGGCCGAAAAACAGAAAAAATGAGGAACGATCACGACGGGGCGGTGACTATCTTTCCTTAGGTCGTATTAGATGGCCCGAAAATCTTTTAGGCGATCCCAGTCTGCGGGGGCCGGCCCAATCGGAAGGGTAGGGCGCACACAAAAATACGGGAATCAGGCGGAATTCTAGTTTTTTGGCTGAAAATGCAAAAAATGATGAACGATCATGGAGGGGCAATGACTATGGTACCTTAGGTCGTATTTGATGGACCAAAATATTTCTAGGCGATCTGGGTCTGGCAGGGCCAGGACCACTCGGAATGCGTGGGCTGTAGCACTAGAAAATTTGGGAATCGGGCGGAATTCTAGGTTTTTGGCCGAAAAACGTAAAAAATGAGGAACGATCATGGCGGGGTGGTGACTATGGTTCCTTAGGTCATATATGATGGACCGGAAAAAATTTAGGTGATTAGGGTCCGGGGGTCCCGGGGCCACTCGGAAGGCGTGGGCTATAGCACACGAAAATATGGGAATCGGGCGAAAAATGGAAAAACTGAGGAACGATCATAACGGGGCGGTGACTATGGTTCCTTAGGTCGTATTTGATGGCCCGAAAATTTTTTAGGCGATCCCAGTCTGGGGGGGCCAGGCCCACTCGGAAGGCGTGGGCTATAGCATACGAAAATATTGGAATCAAGCGAAATTCTAGTTTTTTGGCCGAAAAACGCAAAAAATGAGGAACGATCATGGCAGTGAGGTGACTATGGTTCCTTAGGTCGTATTTGATGGAACGGAAAAATTTTAGGTGATTGGGGTCCACGGGAACTGGGACCACTCGGAAGGCGTGGGCTATAGCACACGAAATTATGGGAATCGTGCGCAATTCTAGTTTTTTAGCCAAAAAATGTAAAAAATGAGGAACGATCATGGCGGGGCAGTGACTATGGTTCCTTAGGTCGTATTTGAGGGCCCAGAAAAATTTTAGGCGATCGGGGTACGGGGGGCCCGTGACCACTCGGAAGACGTGGGCTATAGCACACGAAAATATGGGCATCAGGCGAAACTCTAATTGTTTGGCCGAAAAACGCAAAAAATGAGGAAAGATCATAGCTGGGCGGTGACTATGGTTTCTTAGGTCGTATTTGATGGCCAGAAAAGTTTTAGGAGATCGGGGTTCGGGGGTCCCGGGACCACTTGGAAGGAGTGGGCTATAGCACACGAAAATATGGTAATTGGGCAGAATTCTAGTTTTTTGTCCGTAAAATGCAAACAAAGAGGAAAGGTCATGTCGGGGCAGTGACTATGGTTCCTTAGGTCGTATTTGATGGCCCGAAAAATTTTTAGGCAATCCGGCTCCGTTAGGCCCTACCCATTGGGAAGGCGTGGGCTATAGCACACAAAAATATGGCAATCAGGCGGAATTCTAATGTTTGGCCGAAAAACGCAAAAAATGAGGAATGATCATGGCAGGGCGGCGACTATGGTTCCTTAGCTCATATTCGATGGCCCAAAAAAATTTAGGCGATCAGTGTCCGAGGGTCCCGGGGCCACTTGGAAGTCGTGGGCTAGCACACAAAAATATAGGAATCAGGCGGAATTCTAATTTTTTTTTCCGAAAAATGCAAAAAATGAGGAACGATCATGGCGGGGCGGTGACTATGGTTCCCTAGATCGTAGTTGATGGCCCAAAAAATTTTTAGGCGATCAGAGTCAGGGGGCCCGGCCCACCCGGAAGGCGTGGGCTATTGCACTAGAAAATTTGGGAATCGGGCGGAATTCTAGTTTTTATGGCCAAAAATCGTAAAAAATGAGGAATGATCATGGCGGGGCGGTGACTATGGTTCCTTAGGTTGTATTTGATGGCCCAAAATTTTTTTAGGCGATCCTAGTACGGGTGGCCCGGCACACTCGGAAGGCATGGGCGCACGCAAAAATATGGGAATCGGGCGGAATTCTAGTATTTTGGCCGAAAAACACATAAAAATGAGGAACGATCATGGCGGGGCGGTGACAATGGTTTCTTAGGTTGTATTTAATAGACCTGAAAAATTTTAGGCGATCGGGGTTCGGGGGTCCATGGACCACTTGGAAGGCGTGGGCTATAGCACACGAAAATATGGGAATCGCGCGGAATTCAAGTTTTTTGGCCAAACAAAGCAAAAAATGGGGAACGATCATGGCGGGGCAGTGACTATGGTTCCTTATGTTGTATTTGATGGCCCGAAATTATTTTAGGAGATCGGGGTTTGAGGGTACCGGGACCACTGGGAAGGCGTGGGTTATAGCACACAAAATATGGGAAAGAGGCGGAATTCTAGTTTTTTGGCCATAAAATGAAAACGTGAGGAAAGATCATGGCAGGGCGATGACTATGGTTCCTTAGGTCGTATTTAATGGACCAAACAACTTTTAGGCAATCCGTGTCCAGCGGTCCCGGCCCATTCGGAAGGCGTGGGCTATATATAGCACACGAAAATATGAGAATCGGGCGGAATTCTAGTTTTTTGGCCGAAAAATGAAAAAAATGAAGAACGATCATGACGGGGCGGTGACTATGGTTCCTTAGGTCGTATGTGATGGCCTGGAAAAATTTTAGGCGATCCGTCTTCGGGGGGCCTTACCCACTGGGAAGGCGTGGGCTATAGCACACGAAATTATTGGAATCAGGCATAATTCTAGTTTTTTGGCCGAAAACCGCAAAAACATGAAGAACGACCATGGCAGGGCAGTGACTATGGTTCTTTAAGTCGTATTTTATGGCCCGGAAAAATTTAGGCGATTGGGGTCCGGCGATCCCGGGACAACTTGGAAGGCGTGGGCTATAGCACACGAAATTATGGGAATCGGGCGAAATTCTAGTTTTTTGGTCGAAAAATGCAAACAATGAGGAACGATCATGGCGGGGCGGTGACTATGGTTCCCTAGGTCGTATATGATGGCCCAAAAAATTTTTAGGCGATCCGAGTCAGGGGGCCCGGGGCCACTCGGAAGGCGTGGGCTATTACTCGAAAAAATATGGGAATCGGGCAGAATTCTAGTTTTTTGGCCGAAAAACGTAAAAAATGAGGAACGATCACGGCGGGGCGGTGACTATGGTTCCTTAGGTCGTATTTGATGGACCGGAAAATTTTTAGGTGATTGGGGTCCGGGGGGCCTGGGGCCACTCGGAAGGCGTGGGCTTATAGCACACGAAAATATGAGAATCAGTCGGAATTCTAGTTTATTGGCTGAAAAACGCAAAAAATGAGGAACGATCATGGCGGGGCGGTGACTATGGTTCCTTAGGTCGTATTTGAGGGCCCAGAAAAATTTTAGGCGATCGGGGTCCGTGGGGCCCGTGACCACTCGGAAGACGTGGGCTATAGCACACGAAAATATGGGAATCGCGCAGAATTCAATTTTATTGCCAAAAACGCAAAAAAATAAGGAACGATCATGGCGGGGAGGTGACTATGGTTCCTTAGGTCGTATTTGATTACCAAAATTTTTTTTAGGAGATCGGAGTTCATGGGTCCCGGGAACACTTGGAAGGCGTGGGCTATGGCACAAGAAAATATGGGAATCAGGCACAATTCTAATTGTTTGGCCAAAAACACATAAAATGAGGAATTATCATGGCGGGGCGGTGACTATGGTTCCTTAGGTCATATTTGATGGCCAGAAAATATTTAGGAGATCGGGGTTTGGGAGTTCCGGGACCACTTGGAAGGGGTGGGCTATAGCACACGAAAATATGGGAATCGGGCAGAATTCTAGTTTTTGTGCCGTAAAATGCAAATAAAGAGGAAAGGTCATATCGGGGCGGTGAATATGGTTCCTTAGGTCGTATTTAATGGCCCGGAAAAAATTTAGGCAATCCGGCTCCGTGGGGCCCTACCCATTGGGAAGGGGTGGGCTATAGCACACGAAAATATGGGAATCAGGCGGAATTCTAATTGTTTAGCCGAAAAACGCAAAAAATGAGGAATGATCATGGCGGGGTGTGACTATGGTTCCTTAGCTCGTATTCGATGGCCCAGAAATATTTTAGGCGATCGGTGTCCGAGGGTCCCGGGACCACTTGTAAGGCGTGGGCTATAGCACACGAAAATATATGAATCAGGCAGAATTCTAGTTTTTTTTTCGAAAATTGCAAAAAATGAGGAACGATCATGGAGGGGCGGTGACTATGGTTACCTACGTCGTATTTGTTGGCCCGAAAAAATATTAGGAGATTCTAGTCAGGGGGCCCAGCCCACTCGGAAGGCGTGGGCTATTGCACTAGAAAATTTAGGAATCGGGAGGAATTCTAGATTTTATGGCCGAAAATCGTAAAAAATGAGCAATGATCATGGCGGGGCGGTGACTATGGTTCCTTAGGTCGTATTTGATGGCCCGAAAATTTTTTAGGCGAAAATATGGGAATCAGACGGAATTCTATTTTTTTTAGCTGAAAAACGCAAAAAATGAGGAACGATCATGGCGGGGCGGTGACTGTGGTTCCTCAGGTCATATTTGAGGGCCCAGAAATTTTTTAGGCAATCGGGGTTCGGGGGGCCCGTGACCACTCGGAAGACGTGGGCTATAGCACACGAAAATATGGGAATCGCGCGGAATTCAAGTTTATTGCCAAAAATGCAAAAAATGAGGAACGATCATGGCGGGGAGGTGACTATGGTTCCTTAGGTTGTATTTGATTACCAGAAATTATTTTTGGAGATCGGGGTTCAGGTGTCCGGGGACCACTTGGAAGGCGTGGGCTATAGCACACGAAAATATGGGAATCAGGCGGAATTCTAGTTTTTTTTTCCGAATATTGCAAAAAATGAGGAACGATCATGGCGGCGCGGTGACTATGGTTACCTAGGTCATATTTGATGGCCCAAAAAATATTAGGAGATCCGAGTCAAGGGGCCCGGCCCACTCGGAAGGCGTGGGCTATTGCACTAGAAAATTTGGGAATCGGGCGGAATTCTAGTTTTTATGGCCGAAAATCGTAAAAAATGAGGAATGATCATGGCGGGGCGTTGAATATGGTTCCTTAGGTCGTATTTGATGGCCCAAAAAATTTTTAGGCGATCCCAGTACGGGTGGCCCGGGCAACTCGGAAGGCGTGGACGCACGCGAAAATATTGGAATCGGGCGGAATTCTAGTATTTTGGCCGAAAAACGCATAAAATGAGAAACGATCATGGCGGGACGGTGACTATGGTTCCTTAGGTTGTATTTGATGGACCGAAAAATTTTTACGCGATTGGGGTCCGCGGTCCGGGGACCACTTGGATGGTGTGGGATATAGCACACGAAAATATGAGAATCGCGCGGAATTCAAGTTTTTTGGCCGAAAAAGCAAAAAATGAGGAACAATCATGGCGGGCGGTGACTATGGTTCCTTAGGTTGTATTTGATGGCCCGAAAAGTTTTTAGGAGATCGGGGTTCGAGGGTCCCGGGACCACTTGGAAGACGTGGGTTTTAGCTCACGAAAATATGATAATTAGGTAGAATTCTAGTTTTTTTACCGTAAAATGCAAAACGTGAGGAACGATCATGGCGGGGCGATGACTATGGTTCCATAGGTCGTATTTAATGGCCCAAACAACTTTTAGGCAATCCGAGTCCGGGGGTCCCGGCCCACTCGGAAGGCGTGGGCTATAGCACACGAAAATATTGGAATCGGGCGGAATTCTAGTTTTTTGGCCGAAAAACGCAAAAAAATAAAGAACGATCATGATGTGGCGGTGACTATGGTTCCTTAGGTCGAATTTGATGGCCCGGAAAAATTTTAGGCGATCCAGCTTCGGGGGGCCTTACCCACTGGGAAGGCGTGGGCTGTAGCACACGAAAAAATTGGAATCAGGCATAATTCTAGATTTTTGGCCGAAAAACGCAAAAAATGAGGAACGATCATGGCGGGGCGGTGACTATGGTTCTTTAGGTCGTATTTTATGGCCTGGAAAAATTTAGGCAATTGGGGTCCGGGAATCCCGGGACAACTTGGAAGGCGTGGGCTATAGCACACGAAAATATGGGAATCGGGCGAAATTCTAGTTTTTTCGTCGAAAAATGCAAATAATGAGGAACGATCATGGCGGGGCGGTGACTATGGTTCCCTAGGTCGTATTTGATGGCCCGAAATCTTTTTAGGCGATCCTAGTCCGGGGGGCCAGGCCCACTCGGAAGGCGTGGGCTGCACACGAAAATATGTGAATCGGGCGAAATTCTAGTTTTTTGGCAGAAAAACGCAAATAATGAGAAACGATCGTGGTTGGGCGGTGACTATGGTTCCATAGGTCGTATTTGATGGACCAGAAAAATTTTAGGAGATTGGGGTCCGGGGGGCCCGGGACCACTCGGAAGGCGTGGGCTATAGCATACGAAAATATGGGAATCGGGCGCAAATCTAGTTTTTTGGCCAAAAAATGTAAAAAAAATAAGGAACGATCATGGCGGGGTGGTGATTATGGTTTTTTAGGTCATATTTCATGGCCCGAAAAACTTTTAGGCAATCACAGTGTAGGGGGCCCGGTCCACTCGGAAGGCGTAGGCGCACACGAAAATATGAGAATCAGGCAGAATTTTAGTATTTTGGCTGAAAAATGCAAAACATGAGGAACGATCATGGCGGGGAGGTGACTATGGTTCCTTATGTCGTATTTGAGGGCCCAAAAAAAATTTAGGCGATCTGGTCCGGGGGCCCAGTGACCGCTCGGAAGACGTGGGCTATAGCACACGAAAATATGAGAATCGCGCGGAATTCAAGTTTATTGCCGAAAACGCAAAAAATGAGGAACGATCATGGCAGGGAGGTGACTATGGTTCCTTAGGTCGTATTTGATTTCCAGAAATTTTTTTAGGAGATCGGGGTTCGGGGGTCCCGGGACCACTTGGAAGGCATGGGCTATAGCACACGAAAATATGGGAATCAGGCGGAATTCTTATTTTTTTTCCGAAAAATGCAAAAAATGAGAAACGATCATGGCAGGGCGGTGACTGTGGTTCCCTAGGTCGTATTTGTTGGCCCGAAAAAATTTTACACGATCCGTGTCAGAGGGGCCCGGCCCACTCGGAATGCGTGGGCTATTGCACACGAAAATTTGGGAATCGGACGGAATTCTAGTTTTATGGCCTAAAATCAAAAAAAATGAGGAATGATCATGGCGAGGCGGTGACTATGGTTCCTTAGGTCGTATTTGATGGCCCAAAAAAGTTTTAGATGATCCCAGTACGGGTGGCCCGACCCACTCGGAAGGCGTGGGCGCACGCAAAAATATGAGAATCGGGCAAAATTCTAGTATTATGGCCGAAAAATGCATAAAATAAGGAACGATCATGGCGGGGCAATGACTATGGTTCCTTAGGTCGTATTTGATGGACCGGAAAAATTTTAGGCGATCGGGGTCCCGGGACCACTTGGAAGGCGTGGGCGCACACGAAAATATGGGTATCGCGTGGAATTCAAGTTTTTTGTCCAAAAAATGCAAATATTGAGGAACGATCATGGTGGGGCGGTGACTATGGTTCCTTAGGTTGTATTTGATCTCCCAAATTTTTTTTAGGAGATCGGGGTTCGAGGGCCCCGGGACCACTTGGAAGGCGTGGGTTATAGCACACGAAAATATGGGAATCGGGTGGAATTCTAGTTTTTTGGACAAAAATGCAAAAAAGGAGGAACAATCATGACGGGGCCATGACTATGGTTCCTTAGGTTGTATTTGATGGCACTGAAAAATTTTAGGCGATCCGGCTCCCGGGGGCCGTACCTACTGGGAAGGCGTGGGCTATAGCACACGAAAATATGGGAATCGGGCGGAATTCTAATTTTTTGGCCAAACAACGCAGAAAAAATGATGAATGGTCATGGCAGGGCGGTGACTATGGTTTTCTATGTCCTATTTGATGGCCCGAAAAAAAATTTGGCGATCCTTGTCCGGGGGGCACGGCCCACTCGGAAGGCGTGGGCTATATAGCATACGAAAATATGGGAATCGGGCGGAATTCTAGTTTTTTGGTCGAAAAATGCAAAAAATAAGGGAACGATCATGACAGGACGGTGACTATTGTTCCTTAGGTCGTATTAGATGACCCGAAAATTTTTTTAGGCGATCACAGTCCCGGGGGGGGCGGGACCACTCGGAAGGCGTGGGCTATAGCACACGAAAATATGGGAATTGCGAGGAATTCAAGTTTTTTGGCCGAAAAACGTAAAAAATAAGGAACGATCATGGCGGGGCGGTGACTATGGTTCCTTAGGTCTTATTTGATGGCCCAAAAAAAATTTAGGAGATCGGGGTTTGGGGGTCCCAGGATCACTTGGAAGGCGTGGGCTATAGCACATGAAAATATGGGAATCGGGCGGAATTCTAGTTTTTTCGTCGTAAAATGCAAAAAGTGAGGAACTATAATGGCGGGGCGGTGACCATGGTTCCTTAAGTCGTATTTAATGGCCCGGAAAAATATTAGGCGATCCTAGTCTGGGGGCCCCGGGACCACTTGGAAGGCGTGGGCTATAGCTCATGGAAATATGGGAATCAGGCGAAATTCTAGTTTTTTCCCCGTAAAATGCAAAACTTGAGGAAAGGTCATAGCGGAGCGGTGACTATGGTTCTTCAGGTCGTATTTTATGTCCCGGAAAATTTTAGGCGATCGAGATCCTGGGGTCCCGGGACCACTTGGAAGGCGTGGGTTATAGCACACGAAAATATGGGAGTCGCGCGGAATTCAAGTTTTTTGGCCGAAAAATGCAAAAATTGAGGAACGATCATGGCGGGGCGGTGACTATGGTTCCTTAGGTTGTATTTGATGGCCCGAAATTTTTTTAGGAGATCGGGGTTCGAGGGTCCCCGGACCACTTGGAAGGCGTGGGTTATAGCACACAAAAAAATGGGAATCGGGCAGAATTCTAGTTTTTTGGCCAAAAATTGCAAAAAAGGAGGAACGATCATGACGGGACGATGACTATGGTTCCTTAGGTTGTATTTGATGGCCCAGAAAATTTTTAGGTGATCCGGCTCCCGGGGGCCGTACCCACTAGGAAGGCATGGGCTATAGCACACGAAAATATGGGAATCGGGCGGAATTCTAATTTTTTGGCCAAACAACGCAGAAAAATGAGGAATGGTCATGGCAGGGCGGTGACTATGGTTCTCTAGGTCGTATTTGATGGCCCGGAAATATTTTTGGCTATCCGAGTCCGGGGGCCCGGCCCACTCGGAAGGCGTGGACTATAGCACAAGAAAATATGGGAATCGGGCAGAATTCTAGTTTTTTGGTCGAAAAATGCAAAATATAAGGGAACGATGATTACAGGGCGGTGACTATGGTTCTTTAGGTCGTATTGGATGACCCGAAAATTTTTTAGGCGATCACAGTCCGGGGGTGCCGGGACTAGCACACGAAAATATAGGAATTGCGAGGAATTCAAGTTTTTTGGCCGAAAAACGTAAAAACTAAGGAACGATCATGGCGGGGCGGTGACTATGGTACTTTAGGTCTTATTTGATGGCCCGAAAACAATTTAGGAGATCGGAGTTCGGGGGTCCCGGGACCACTTGGAAGGCGTGGGCTATAGCACATGAAAATATGGGAATCGGGCGGAATTCTAGTTTTTTGGCCGTAAAATGCAAAAAGTGAGGAACTATCATGGCGGGGCGGTGACTATGGTTCCTTAGGTCGTATTTAATGGCCCAGAAAAATTTTAGGCGATCCGGGTCCGGGGGTCCCGGGAACACTTGGAAGGCGTGGGCTATAGCTCATGGAAATATGGGAATCAGGCGGAATTCTATTTTTTTCGCCGTAAAATGCAAAACTTGAGGAAAGGTCATGGCGGGGCGGTGACTATGGTTCTTTAGGTCATATTTTATGGCCCGGAATATTTTAGACGATCGAGGTCCGGAGGTCCCGGGACCACTTGGAAGGCGTGGGCTATAGCACACGAAAATGTAGGAATCATGCGGAATTCTAGTTTTTTTGCCGTAAAATGCAAAAAATGAGGAAAGGTCATGGCGGGGCGGTGACTGTGGTTCCTTAGGTCATATTTGATGGCCTAGAAAAATTTTAGGCTATCGGGGTTCGGGGGTCCCGGGACCACTTGGAAGGCATGGGCCATAGCACACGAAAATATGGGAATCGAGCGGAATTATAGTTTTATGGCCGAAAAAAGCAAAACATGAGGAACGATCATGGCGAGGCGGTGACTATGGTTCCATAGGTCATATTTGATGGCCCGAAATAACTTTAGGCGATCCGAGTCTCGGGGCCCGGCCCACTCCGAAGGCGTGGGCTATAGCACACAAAAATATGGGAATCTGGCGGAATTCTAGTTTTTTGGCCGAAAAACATAAAAAATGAGGAATGATCATGGCGGGGCGGAGACTATGTATCCTTAGGTCGTATTTGATTGCCTAAAAATTTTTTAGGCCATCCCAGTCCGGGGGCCCCGGCCCACTCGTAAGGCGTGGGCGCACACGAAAATATGGGAATCGGGCGGAATTGTAGTTTTTTGGCCGAAAAATGCAAAAAATGAGGAATGATCATGGCGGGGCGGTGAATATGGTTCCTTATGTCGTATTTGATGGACCGGAAAAATTTTAGATGATCGGTCTCCGGGGGGCCTTGGACCACTCGGAAGGCGTGGGCTACATCACACGAAAATATGGGAATCAGGCACAATTCTAGTTTTTTGGCCGAAAAACGTAAAAAATGAGGAATGATCATGGTGGAGCGGTGACTATGGTTCCTTAGGTCGTATTTGATGGCCCGACAAAATTTAGGCGATCATAGTCCGAGGGCCCGACCCACTCGGAAGACGTGGGCGCACACGAAAATATGGAAATCGGACGGAATTTTAGTTTTTTGGCCGAAAAACCCAAAAAAAGATGAATGATCTTGGCTGGGCGGTGACTATGGTTCCTTAGGTCGTATTTGATGCCCCAGAAAAATTTTAGGTGATCGGTGTCCGGGGGTCCCGGGACCACTTGGAAGGTGTGGGCTATAATACACGAAAATATGGGAATCGGGCGGAATTCTATTTTTTTGGCCGTAAAACGTAAAAAATGTGGAATGATCATGGCGAGGCGGTGACTATGGTTCCTTAGGTCGTATTTGATGGCCCGAAATTTTTTTAGGCGATTCCAGTACGGGGGGCCCGGCCCACTCGGAAAGCGTGGGCGCACGCTCAAATCTAGGAATCAGGCGGATTTCTAGTTTTTTGGCCGTAAAATGTAAAAAGTGAGGAACGATCATGGAGGGGCGGTGACTATGGTTCCTTTGGTCATATTTAATGGCCCGAAAAATTTTAGGCGATCGGAGTCCGGGGGTCCCTGCCCACTCGGAAGGCGTGGGTTATAGTACACGAAAATATAGGAATCGCGAGAATTCTAGTTTTTTGGCCGAAAATCGCAAAAAATAAGGAACGATCATGGCGGGATGCTGACTATGGTTCCTTAGGTGGTATTTGATGGCCCGAAAAAAATTTAGGAGATCGGGGTTCGGGGGTCCCGGGACCACTTGGAAGGAGTGGGCTATAACACACGACAATATGGGAATCGGGCGGAATTCTAGTTTTTGGCTGAAAAATGCATATAATGAGAATGATCATTGCGGTGCGGTGACTATGGTTCCTTAGGTCGTATTTGATGGCCCTAAAAAAATTTAGGCGATCACAGTCCGGGGGCCCGTCCCACTCGGAAGGGGTGGGCGCACATGAAAATATGGAAATCGGACGGAATTCTAGTTTTTTGGCCGAAAAACACAAAAAAAGAGGAATGATCATGGCTGGGCGGTGACTATGGTTCCTTAGGTCGTATTTGATGCCCTAGAAAAATTTTAGGCGATCGGGGTCCGGGGGTCCCGGGACCACTTGGAAGGTATGGGCTATAGCACACGAAAATATGGGAATCGGGCGGAATTCTAGTTTTTTGGCCGATAAACGTAAAAAATGAAGAATTATCATGGAGGGGCGGTGACTATCATTCCTTAGGTCGTATTCGATGGCCCGAAAACCTGTTAGGCAATTCCAGTACGGGGGGCCCGACCCACTCGGAAGGCGTGGGCGCACGCGTAAATATGGGAATCAGGCGAAATTCTAGTTTTTTGGCCGTAAAATGCAAAAGTGAGGAACGATCATGGCGGGGCGGTGACTATGTTTCCTTTGGTAGTATTTAATGGCCCGAAAAATTTTAGGGGATCGGAGTCCGGGGGGCCCTGCCCACTCGGAAGGCGTGGGCTATAGCACACGAAAATATGGGAATCGCGAGGAATTCAAGTTTTTTGGCCGAAAGATCGCAAAAATAAGGAACGATCATGGCGGGACGGTGACTATGGTTCCTTAGGTGGTATTTTATGGCCCGAAAAAAATTTAGGAGATCGGGGTTCGGGGGTCCCGGGACCACTTGGAAGGAGTGGGCTATAGCACACGAAAATATGAGAATCGTCGGAATTCTAGTTTTTTGGCCGAAAAATGCAAATAATGAGGAACGATCATGGCGGGGCGGTGACTATCATTCCTTAGGTCGTATTCGATGGCCCGAAAACCTGTTAGGCAATTCCAGTACGGGGGGCCCGACCCACTCGGAAGGCGTGGGCGCACGCGTAAATATGGGAATCAGGCGAAATTCTAGTTTTTTGGCCGTAAAATGCAAAAGTGAGGAACGATCATGGCGGGGCGGTGACTATGTTTCCTTTGGTAGTATTTAATGGCCCGAAAAATTTTAGGGGATCGGAGTCCGGGGGGCCCTGCCAACTCGGAAGGCGTGGGCTATAGCACACGAAAATATGGGAATCGCGAGGAATTCAAGTTTTTTGGCCGAAAGATCGCAAAAAATAAGGAACGATCATGGCGGGACGGTGACTATGGTTCCTTAGGTGGTATTTTATGGCACGAAAAAAATTTAGGAGATCGGGGTTCGGGGGTCCCGGGACCACTTGGAAGGAGTGGGCTATAGCACACGAAAATATGAGAATCGTCGGAATTCTAGTTTTTTGGCCGAAAAATGCAAATAATGAGGAACGATCATGGCGGGGCGGTGACTATGGTTCCTTAGGTCGTATTAGATGGACCGAAAATCTTTTAGGCGATCCCAATTCGGGGGGCCCGGCACACTCGGAAGGCGTTGGCTATAGCACACGAAAATATGGGAATCGGGCTGAATTCTAGTTTTTTGGCCGAAAAACGCAAATAATGTGGAACGATCATGGAGGGGCGGTGACTATGGTTCCATAGGTTGTATTTGATGGCCCAAAAAAATTTTAGGCGATCGTAGTCCGGGGGGTCCGGCCCACTCGGAAGTCGTCGGCGCACACGACAATATGGGAATCGGGCGAAATTCTAGTTTTTTGGCCTTAAAAAGCAAAAAGTGAGGAGCGATCATGGCGGGGCGGTGACTATAGTTCCTTTGGTCGTATTTAATGGCCCGAAATTGTTTTAGGTGATTCGAGTTTGGTGGTCCCGGGACCACTTGGAAGGCTTGGGATATAGCACACGAAAATATGGGAATCAGGTGGAATTCTAGTTTTTGGCACTAAAATGCAAACAATGAGGAAAGGTCATGGCGTGGTGGTGACTATGGTTCCTTAGGTCGTATTTGATGGCCCAGAAAAATTTTAGGATATCGGGGTCCGGGAGTCCTGGAACCATTTGGAAGGCGTGGGCTGGCGCACACGAAAATATGGGAATCGGGCGGAATTCTAGTTTTTTGTCCGAAAAATGCAAAAAATGAGGAACGATCATGGCGGGGGGGTGACTATGGTTCCCTAGGTTGTATTTGATGGCCCAAAAATTTTTTTGGCAATCCGAGTCAGGGGGCCCGTCCCCCACTCGGAAAGCGTGGACTATAGCACACGAAAATATTGGAATTGCGCGAAATTATAGTTTTTGGCCGAAAACATAAAAAATGATGAACGATCATGGCGGAGCGGTGACTATGGTTCCTTAGGTCGTATTTTATGGCCCGAATATTTTTTAGGCGAACCTAGTCCGGGGGGCCCGGCCCACTCGGAAGGCATGGACGCACACGAAAATATGGGAATCGGGCGAAATTCTAGTTTTTTGGCCGAAAAATACAAAACATGAGGAACGATCATGGCGAGGCGGTGACTATGGTTCCATAGGTCTTATTTGATGGCCCAAAATAATTTTAGGCGATCCAACTCTCGGGGCCCGGCCCACTCGGAAGGCGTGGGCTATAGCACACAAAAATTTGGGAATCTGGCGGAATTCTAGTTTTTTGGCCGAAAAACGTAAAAAATGAGGAACGATCATGGCGGGGCGGAGACTATGTATCCTTAGGTCGTATTTGATTGCCTGAAAATTTTTTAGGCCATCCCAGTCCGGGGGCCCCGGCCCACTCGTAAGGCGTGGGCGCACACAAAAATATGGGAATCGGGCGGAATTGTAGTTTTTTGGCCGAAAAATGCAAAAAATGAGGAATGATCATGGCGGGGCGGTGAATATGCTTCCTTATGTCGTATTTGATGGACCGGAAAAATTTTAGACGATCGGGCTCCGGGGGGCCTTGGACCACTCGGAAGGCGTGGGCTACATCACACGAAAATATGGGAATTTGGCACAATTCTAGTTTTTTGGCCGAAAAACGTAAAAAATGAGGAATGATCATGGTGGGGCGGTGACTATGGTTCCTTAGGTCGTATTTGATGGCCCGACAAAATTTAGGCGATCATAGTCCGAGGGCCCGACCCATTCGGAAGGCGTGGGCGCACACGAAAATATGGAAATCGGACGAAATTTTAGTTTTTTGGCCGAAAAACCCAAAAAATGACGAATGATCTTGGCTGGGCGGTGACTATGGTTCCTTAGGTCGTATTTGATGCCCTAGAAAAATTTTAGGTGATCGGTGTCCGGGGGTCCCGGGACCACTCGGAAGGCGTGGGCTACAATATACGAAAATATGGGAATCGCGAGGAATTGAAGTTTTTTGGCCGAAAGATCGCAAAAAATAAGGAACGATCATGGCGGGACGATGACTATGGTTCCTTAGGTCGTATTTGATGGCCCGAATATTTTTTAGACGATTCCAGTACGGGGGGCCCGGCCCACTCGGAAAGCGTGGGCACACGCGCAAATCTAGGAATCAGGCAGAATTCTAGTTTTTTGGCCGTAAAATGTAAAAACTGAGGAACGATCATGGCGGGGCGGTGACTATGGTTCCTTTGGTCATATTTAATGGCCCGAAAATTTTTAGGTGATCGGAGTCCGGGTGTCCCTGCCCACTCGGAAGGCGTGGGTTATAATACACGAAAATATGGGAATCGCGAGGAATTCTAGTTTTTTGGCCGAAAATCGCAAAAAATAAGGAACGATCATGGCGGGGTGCTGACTATGGTTCCTTAGGTGGTATTTGATGGCCCGAAAAAATTTTAGGAGATCGGGGTTCGGGGGTCCCGGGACCACTTGGAAGGAGTGGGCTATAACACACGACAATATGGGAATCAGGCGGAATTCTAGTTTTTTGGCTGAAAAATTCAAATAATGAGAACGATCATTGCGGTGCGGTGACTATGGTTCCTTAGGTCGTATTTGATGGCCCTAAAAAAATTTAGGCGATCACAGTCTGGGGGCCCGACCCACTCGGAAGGGGTGGGCGCACATGAAAATATGGAAATCGGACGGAATTCTAGTTTTTTGGCCGAAAAACACAAAAAAAGAAGAATGATCATGGCTGGGCGGTGACTATGGTTCCTTATGTCGTATTTGATGCCCTAGAAAATTTTTAGGCGATCGGGGTCCGGGGGTCCCGGGACCACTTGGAAGGTGTGGGCTATAGCACACGAAAATATGGGAATCGGGCGGAATTCTAGTTTTTTGGCCGAAAAACGTAAAAAATGAAGAATTATCATGGAGGGGCGGTGACTATCATTCCTTAGGTCGTATTCGATGGCCCGAAAACTTGTTAGGCAATTCTAGTACGGGGGCCCGGCCCACTCGGAAGTGTGGGCGCACGCGTAAATATGGGAATTAGGCGAAATTCTAGTTTTTTGGCCGTAAAATGCAAAAGTGAGGAACGATCATGGCGGGGCGGTGACTATGTTTCCTTTGGTAGTATTTAATGGCCCGAAAAATTTTAGGGGATCGGAGTCCGGGGGGCCCTGCCCACTCGGAAGGCGTGGGCTATAGCACACGAAAATATGGGAATCGCGAGGAATTCAAGTTTTTTGGCCGAAAGATCGCAAAAATAAGGAACGATCATGGCGGGACGGTGACTATGGTTCCTTAGGTGGTATTTTATGGCCCGAAAAAAATTTAGGAGATCGGGGTTCGGGGGTCCCGGGACCACTTGGAAGGAGTGGGCTATAGCACACGAAAATATGAGAATCGTCGGAATTCTAGTTTTTTGGCCGAAAAATGCAAATAATGAGGAACGATCATGGCGGGGCGGTGACTATGGTTCCTTAGGTCGTATTAGATGGATCGAAAATCTTTTAGGCAATCCCAATTCGGGGGGCCCGGCCCACTCGGAAGGCGTTGGCTATAGCACACGAAAATATGGGAATCGGGCGGAATTCTAGTTTTTGGCCGAAAAACGCAAATAATGAGGAACGATCATGGCGGGGCGGTGACTATGGTTCCTTAGGTTGTATTTTATGGCTCGATAAAATTTTTGGCGATCGTAGTCCGGGGGGCCCGGCCCACTCGGAAGTCGTCGGCGCACACGACAATATGGGAATCGGGCGAAATTCTAGTTTTTTGGCCGTAAAATGCAAAAAGTGAGGAGCGATCATGGCGGGGCGGTGACTATAGTTCCTTTGGTCGTATTTAATGGCCCGAAATTTTTTTAGGTGATTCGAGTTTGGTGGTCCCGGGACCACTTGGAAGGCTTGGGCTATAGCACACGAAAATATGGGAATCAGGTGGAATTCTAGTTTTTGGCACTAAAATGCAAACAATGAGGAAAGGTCATGGCGTGGCGGTGACTATGGTTCCTTAGGTCGTATTTGATGGCCCAGAAAAATTTTAGGATATCGGGGTCCGGGAGTCTTGGAACCACTTGGAAGGCGTGGGCTGGCGCACACGAAAATATGGGAATCGGGCGGAATTCTAGGCTTTTGTCCGAAAAATGCAAAAACTCAGGAACGATCATGGAGGGGGGGTGACTATGGTTCCCTAGGTCGTATTTGATGGCCCGAAATTTTTTATGGCAATCCGAGTCAGGGGGCTCGTCCCCCACTCGGAAAGCGTAGGCTATAGCACACGAAAATATTGGAATCGCGCGGAATTATAGTTTTTGGCCGAAAACATA